>NC_062561.1:103414909-103707409 GCF_022837055.1 Prionailurus viverrinus
AGACGCTTAACTGACTGAGCCACCCAGGCGCCCCACTCTCATCATTTCTTCCAATCAGAGGGAACAGCTTCACTTCTTGCTACGATCTCTCATGAGGCGGCGGTCAAGCTGTTCTCTAGGGCTGCACTTATCCTCGCGACTCAACTGTGGCTAAAGGACCTGCTTCCAAGCTCAGTGACGTGGTGGTTGTCAGGCTTCAGTTCTTCTCAGGTTGTTGGCAAGTGAGTCTCAGTTCCTCTGGTGCCACTGACTGTGGGCCTTCGCTCCTGACCACACCAGGTGGTTCTATCCACAGAGCTGCTCCCAATATGGCTGCTTCCTCCCCCCATGGCTAGTGATCCAAGAGAAAGCCAACGGGAGCCCAAGATGAGATGTACAGTTCCTTATAACCTAGTATTGAGCAAGCAAGTCCAGCCCACACTCAAGGAGAGGGGATCACACAAGGGCACGAAGGCCAGGAGACAGAGATACTCAAGGCCACCCACCACAGGGGGAAAGAAAAATGACATCAGGTCCGATCCTCAACACCACACCAAAGTCATCTGCAGCTGGATAAAAAATTGCACTAAAAATAAAAGTAGATGGGAACGTTTCTTTAGTATCAGATTGGGAAGAACGTCCTACCCTTAAAACAACAGAAGCTGTCCGTCACAGACTGGGTTATCCAGGAAGCAGACGCCGAAACAGCGTTCGACCGTAAAAGGCTTATTTGTAAGCAATACCATGAAAGGAAAGGGAGAGGAAGTGGGTTTGGGGAGGGAATGTGGATCTGAGAAAAAGTTGGTAAGCCCCACGGGAGCTCTGGGATGCACACGTCCCATCGGCGCCGTTCCAGATGGTGTGGCCCACCTAGGGCCTCGAACTGGTTTCTTGTTCAGTACGCGCATAGGGACTGCCCTAAGCATGAGAATCACTTTCATTCGTTCTCAAACCAGGGAGGGCTCTGAAGGAGCTAGGAACTGGTGGCCGGCCACTAATTGTAGCGTGTAACTGGGCAGCACGTCCATTTTTGAAGGAAGACGTGAGCAGCACGTCTCCACCTGGGCCACAACGTACCCTCTGTACCGTGTGCATCCGTGCTTCCGGGACCTGTATGGCGTGGCTCCTCTGGGGCTCTACCAGGCTCTTTTCCTGAGGACAAACTGCCCTCAGCCCCTTGCATTAAGTCAACAATGCCCGTTAGAGCGGTCTTGCATTGGGCAGAAATGGCTAATTCCCTATACGACTGCCTGTTTTCCTCGGTGGCTGAGGACCACCCTGCAGAGTGTAACCTCCCCTCAGAAGCAGAGGTGAAATTTGAAAGAACTAACAGCTAGAGGCTTGTCAGCTAAGCACACTCCTAGTCATTGGGCAGGAAGTCCTTTCTGGAAGGGCAGTCTGAGCAATACACAATCACAAGTGAAAATTTAAGGGGCGCCTGGGTGACTCAGGCGGGTGGGCATCCGACTGTGGCTCGAGTCATGACCTCTCGGTTCACCGGTTTGAGCCCCGGGTCGGGCTCTGTGCTGACATCCCAGAGCCTGCAACCTGCTTCAGATTCTCTGTCTCCCTCTCTCTCTGCCCCTCCCCCACTAGCGCTGCGTCTCTCTTTCTCAAACATAAACAGGAAAAAACAAAGAAAATTTTTAAAAAACCTTTTTTCATAAGACGTAATTCTCAAAGCTCAAACACGTAAAACATGAAAGTTGGGAAAAAAGCCATAAAATGTTAACGACATAACTTCATAAAATGTTAACATCCTATCATAACATCAGTTGTGCTCCATATGATATATTTAACGAACAGTTAAACACGTCAGATCCCAGTGAATACTTCGAACAAAGTTCTCCAGGAGAAAAAAATACAGTACCTAGCAAATATGAGAAAGGATTCATCTGACCTCACAAGTAGCCAAATAAATGTGTCTTAGAGTAATAACACACATTTTGGGGCCTATCAAATTTCCATTTTTTTTTTTTTTTCGAAGCAGATTAGGTAGCTTTGGCAAGTGAGTTTTAACTCAGACACACTCACACACACATACCTGACAGGGGTGCAGATCCCGAGTTCTATAAGTCAAGTTCGCATCAGGTTCCAGAAACCCTTTCTTCTTGCTAATTCCATTTCAAGAGTGTATCACTCTCTTTTCGGGTGCCTCAGAGGTGATCACCTCCTTCCAGATGAAGCTGAACATCTCTTTCCCGACCACTGGCTGCCAGAAACTCATTGAAGTGAACAGCGAATAGAGGCTTTGCTTTTTTTTTTTTTTTAATGTTTATTGTTGAGAGAGAGAAGAGAGAGAGAGAGAGAGAGAGAGAGAGAGAGAGAGAGCAAGTGGGCGAGGGGCAGAAGGAGAGGGTGGCACAGAACCCGAAGCAGGTTCCAGCCTCTGAGCTGTCAGCACAGAGCCTGACGCGGGGCTCGAACCCATGAACCGCGAGATCATGGCCTGAACCGAAGTTGGACACTTAAATGACTGAGCCACCCAGGCGCCCCACAGACTGTGCATATGTTTACGAGAAGTGTATGGCCAGAGAAGCTGCTGCTGACACCCTGGATAAAAAATGGAAGGATTACATGGTCTAAATCATTGAGGGGGATGATAAACAAGATTTTCCCACGAAGCAGGGTGTTCTGACCTGCGGCCCCCATCCACCTGTTAAGGGGTATTCCTGTCATTGACCAAGGAGGACCGGAAAAAGAAAGTGCGAATCTGGAAGTGGCATTGTGGATACCAGTCTGAGTGTTCTCAAGTTAGTTATTGTAAAAAAGAAAAACAGGAAAGAAGGATATGCTTCAACTCACTGATACTATTGTGCCTCATCACTTGTGGCCCCAAACAGCTTGCAGTATTGCACATTTTCAGTCTAAGGAAGATGGCCTCCACCAGGGCACTTCTAGAACCAAGAAGGCAAGGAATCTAGGTTGCTCAGGACACAGCCTGTTGTGATTTCCCATATCCTGCGACAAGACTGGCATCCTGCTCCGAAGGAATGGTGTGGTAAGGAAAAGAAGAAAAACGCCACAGAATAGGCTCAACTTCTGCCTAAGAGACTGGACAGAGCCAAAGAAAAGCCCAGGAACAGAACGTCGAGAGATGGAAGGCTTCTACCGCTAAGTCTGAGCCTAGTCAAAGAGAAGAGTTTTAAGAGTACCTAATAAATAAGACCAGACATTCAAAAAAAAAAAAGTTTACCCTTAGGAAACCATCAGAAATGTGAACAAAGACTTACACGTAGAGATGATCATCTTAGCACTGTTTGTTAGATTAAAAGCCAGAAGTCACATAAGTGCCCAAATCAGGAAAAGGGTTTTAGGTCAACTGCAACGCGTCTATATGACAGCTTTTTGGGCAGCCATTGAAATGAAGATGTGTGATCAGCCTTTAATGTCCAGAGATAACGCTGAGGACACGTTCACTGAAAATAAAAGCAACTGCACATGCTGTATTACCTCAGCATGTAAAAAACCCATACAAAGATGTAGAGAAGAAACCATGGCCAAAACGTAAACATCGAGTTACTTATCTTTGGTTGGGTGATTTTATTATCTTATCGCTACTTTCTTTTTCTCTTTCTTTCTTCCTTTCTTTCTTTCTTTCTTTCTGAGAGAGAGAGACCACGTGCACGAGAAGGGGAAGGGCAGAGAGAGAGAGAAAGGGAAAGAGAGAATCCCAAGCAGGCTTGAAGCTCCCTGCGGAGCCCGATGTGGGGCTCAGTCTCACAGCCGTGAGATCATGACCTGAGCCGATACCACGAGTCGGATGCTTTACTGACAGAGCCACCCAGGCGCCCCTTAGCTTCACTCTCAGAATCTACAAAATGCGCATTCTAAGAGTCATGTCACATGACAGTTGCCAAGAAAGCTCTCCTTGTCCTTGGGGAAGGGGCTGCCTTACGTTACTTGGTGCGGGCCCGTCTCTCAACATTGACTGTCGGGGGCTCAAGTTCTGCTGTGTAGTTATGTGTCATGCAATGTGGCACGAACTATCCAGAGTTAGGTCAGCGTTCATAGGCTGGCGGCAGAGTGCTCTTCGGTCACCACCTGTGGGCTCTGGGGTTCTCAGCCCCCCTGCACTTCTGACCAACTGGCTCGAATCTGGGTGTTCTCGTGAGCTCCACAGGTTCTATAATTTGCTAGGAAGATGCAGAGACTTCGGCAAAGCATTAGCCATAGGATTTTAATTTTAGTATCGACGATACATGTTGGGACGAGCCAAGTGAGGAGGTGTATAGGGTGAGGTCTGAGAGGGCCCCAGACAAAAATGTTCTCTGTCCTCCAAATGCACCTTCCTCCTGGCACAACGCTGGGTGTCACGAACCTGGAAGCTTCAGATGTACAGAGCTTTTAATGAGGTTTCGTTACATAGGCTTGACTGAGTAAAACCCAGGTCATGTGATTAAACTCAATCTTGAGACCCCTTCCCGTGGACGGAGGTTGGGAGGCCGGACTTAGAACACCTGGCTCAAAGCCTCAACTCTCCCATCACTTTGTTGTTCTCTCTAGCATGGCGGTCCCCATTGGGACATTTTAAAGGCTCATTAGGAGTCACCTCATGGGCAAATTCAAGCACGGTCCAAGGCACCCACCATGAAGAACAAAGACATTCCTTTCACTCTGAAAATTCCAAGGGTTTAGAGGCTCCCTCCCAGGAGCCAGGCCAACCAACTTCTTTATTATACAACAGTATCTGTCTCACCCTTTGGCTGTGGCCTCCAAAAAGGAGGGACTATGCCAGGCATGCCTATGCCTAGGACTGGCCCCCACCAGATATTCCTTCAGTGAATCTAACAATTTAGGAAACAGTGCCTAAAAGCACAGTAGAGCAGCTCCTCATTGTTTGTGAGTTCCAACCTGAACCCTTCTTTGCCACTCTGTCTTTTCTACCACAGGAGCCTCAGAAGGTCACTGTTCCAGGAATTCCTAACACGCCGACATTTTGGTCCTTTCTTAAATTAAACCCTCACTGCAGAGAACAGGAACACCACACCCATAACCATAAAAATATTTTTAAATCATTTCTTTAACCTTGATGATACCCATCTGTCGAAACACCTCAGTTCACTGTGAATCAACTAGGCAATTAGAAACTAAATCCGCTTGGTGTAAGAAAACCCAACTAAGAGAAGTAGAGGACTAGTAAATTCATGGCTGCAGTTAGGAGTGGCTAAGATAGTCACTACTGAGTAAGTTATGGAAGTGAGTGCTGGTATTTTTATTCTTCTCCTCAATCTGAGGATGGCCCGGGACTGGTGTTTTAGAGCATCATTAAGGCATTTGATGAACCTGACACGTTAGTGGACTATATTTATGCTTACTCCTTTATCCCCAAAGCTATTTCCTTCCGGTAAGTGATACAGTCAAGGCTGAGGGTTATTTGACCTGGTTCTTCAAGTCTTGAGTCACTTCTATTTCATGATTTACTCGATTAAAACTAAGACTACCACCCTCATAGGACTATGCTTGCAAAATTAAATCAAGTTCTTTTTTTGAGATAAAATACTTCATTTTTTGTATCGTAAAATTTTTAAAAATATTTATTTATTTTTGAGAGAGAGAAACAGAGCATGAGTGGGGGAGGGGAAGAGAGAGAAGGAGACACAGAATCCGAAGCAGGCTCCAGGCTCTGAGACGTCAGCACAGAGCCTGATGCAGGGATCGAACTCACGGACTATGAGGTCATGACCCGAGCCAAAGTCGGACGCTTAACCGGCTAGGCCATCCAGGCACCCCATTTTTTTTCTAATCTTCCTCCCTGAGCAGGCTTGATCTGGGGCTTGTGGAAGAAGCCAGAACTTTTTGTAATTAGGAAGAACACAGAGCCTTCTGTGTTTATTGCATTTGTGTGGTCTCCGGTTCGTGCTTGAGGGCAAGGGTCTCCCGTGACTATATTCATAGGAATTCCTAAGGATCATCAAATACCCAGCATATATTTACATTTTCCCATTAAAACCAAGGGTTTATTTTATTTAAACCAGGGGAGGGTAACAGCATGTTTGTATCTAACAAGATGATGCAGTGGAGAAGGAAAGACTGATGATGGAGGATTAAGTGGGGACATTTGCAAGAGTGAGGTCCTCGAGCAGACTCCTGCGCTACTCCGCTCCAGGGGAGAGAGACGATCCTGTGCCTTCTGTGTGAGTGGTGTCCCCTGAACGTGGATCATGGGGGCTAATCTGCACAGGCTAAAAGGGATGGTATTGAGGGAATTAGCAGCCCACCAAAGTGGTTTGGAAGAATATTTTCAACGGAAAACATCGCAACAGAGGGCAGCCACAGAAAGCAACATTATCTAAACAAGCAGAACCTCCTGAAAATACAGCTGCCGTTGTCCCCTCCCTCCACCCCCCAAGGCGTTTCCTGTTTGAAAGAAAACTGACCTTTAACACTAGGAAGTGTGAAGTCAGCTGCCATCCCCCCACCCATATGGGGAAATTTTGAGTCAGGAAGGAGACAGAGGGTCCATTTCTATTAGCATCAGAAAGCTCAACAGAATCTTCCATACTTTCCCACGTAACCCTGCCCCCCCTCTTTGTTAAGGTGGTATATAAACCTTTACCTCCAGCTTCTCAGTGACTCAGCACTGAGCAACTCCCATGTTACACCTACACCTTGTCTTTTTTCCAGTTAATCTATTACCAGTCAATTTTCAAGGTCCTGACTATGTGGACTCAACTTTGGTGGAGAAACAACTTCTTCTTACGTCGCAAAAGATCATGGAAACATGTGGAGAGTTGGCCTTAGTTAGAAGCATGGACCCTTCCTCCACAGTAAGAAAGCAGGTAGGTTATATACGTATGTATGTATGTTATGTACAAATACATATGGATGTATACCCATCTACTCTTAATGGATAGGTCATCTACTCTCAATAACTCACATCCTTATTCTCATTCACTGTGGATCTACCCCAGGATGACTGCCAGGCTCAAAACACATGCATTCAATCATTCATTCATCCAATGTTTCTTTAATCCTACAGTATGGTTTAGGTCCTGGGGATCCAGCATGGAACAAAATTCAAGCACTCCTGACTCCATGGAGATAACTTCCTGGTGGAAGAAACAGATATGAAACAAATAAAGTAACTACATAGTACATTTAAAGATGGTGAGTGTGAAGGGAAGAAATAAACATACATACACCAAGCAGGAAAGGGAGTTTGGGAGTATGGACTGCCTCCCTGAAAAGGAGACATTTGTTTATTTATTAAAGTATATTTGTTTATTTCGAGAACAAGAAAGTGCATGTTTGCACATGTGTACGAGTTGGGGGGGGGCAGAGAGAGAGAGGGAGAGAGAAGTTCAAGAAGGCTCCACACTCGGCATGGGGTCCGATTCGGGGCTCGATCTTATGACTGTGAGATCACTACCTGAGCCGAAATCAATAGTCAGACACTTCATCGACCGAACCACCTGGATGCCCCAGGAAGAGACTTTTTTTTTAATTAAAAATATACATATTTTAATGTTTTTATGTATTTTTAAGACAGAGAGAGACAGAGCATGAGCAGGGGAGGGGCAGAGAGAGGGAGACACAGAATTCGAAGCAGGCTCCAGGCCCTGAGCTGTCAGCACAGAGCCCGATGCAGGGCTCCAACTCACGGACCGTGAGATCACGACCTGAGCTGAAGTCAGACGCTTAACCGGCTGAGCCACCCAGGCGCACCTGGAGGAGACATTTAAATAAAGAGTTCAGGAGGCAAGGAACAAACCATATGGTTATAGGGGGGAGTCTATTCCAGAATAAGCAGAGGGAGTGTGCCTCGTGTCTTCAAGGAATAACAAAGAAATGAGTAAGGAAACAATGAATGCACAGAAAATAAAACCAATGAGGTCCTGGGGGCAGACTGTGGCGGGGGGGAGGGGGGGGCGGGGCTTGGAATCATATTAAGTACTCTGGCTTTCTTCTGAGTGAGCCGAACTGAACAGACAAATGATGTTTGACTGTCAGGGAGCAAGGATGGAAGCAAAAAGAGCAGAAATTATGCTGACGAAATATTCTTGTCAAGGGATGATGGGCACCGCCTTGGAAAGCCATCGGCCATTTCCTCAAAAGGCTAAAGACAGACTTACCATACGGTACAGCAATTACACTCCAAGGTACAAACCCAAGAGAAATGAAAACATGTCTCCAAACAGAACACACATAGTCATAGCATCATTATCTATAAGAGCCAAAAGGTGAAAACCATTGCAATGTCCATCAACTGACGAATGGATAAATAAACTGTGATATATCCATACAAAAGAACATTATTTATTCATAAAAAGGAATGGAGTACTGATATATCCTACAAGGATAAATCTTGAAAGTATTACGCTATATAGGGCACCTGGGTGGCTCAGGGGGTTAAGCGTCCAACTCTTGATTTTGGCTCAGGTCATGATCCCAGGGTCACGAGATCGAGTCCTAGGTCAGGCTCTGTGCTGAGCGCAGAGTTTGCGTAAGATTCTCTCTCTCTTTCTCTCTCTCCTTCTACCCCTCTCCTGCTCACACAGTTTCTCTCCCTCTCTCTGTCACACACACACACACACACACACACACACACACACACACACACAATGCTATACAAAAAAGCCAGTCACAAAAGACCACAGGGTGTATGATTCCATCTATGTGAAAAGCCAAGAGAAGGCAACTCCATGCAGACAGCAGGTAAATTAGTGGTTGCCAGGAACTAGGGGAATGAGGGAATGGGGAGTGACTAAACATTCTGAAATTAAATGCGGTGACAATTGCGCAACTATGTGAATATAGAAAAGCCACTGGGCTGTACACTTTAAACAGATAAATTATATGGTATGTGAATTCTATCTCAGGGAAGCTGTGAGTAAAAAGAACAGTCTCTAGAGATTGGCACAAAGAGGTGGTGAGATGTGGTCAGAAGGGTGAAATCACGTGAGGGCAGCGCTCACAGAATTTGCTGTGGTCTAGATGAGTCGTAGGAGAGAAAACCAACAGTCAACCAACTATTTTTTGGCCTGAGCAAGTTAAAGTGGGGAGAGGACAATAAATGAGATGAGGAAGACTGTGCGAGGAACAAGGGTAGGGACGAGAACCAGGAGCTCTCTGTGGAACATCTTAAGCGTGGTAGGTCTAGTAGACATTCCATATGCAACTGGGGACGTGAGTCTGGGATGTAGGGAAGAGCTGGACTAGAGATTTACATTTGCGAGTCATCAGCAGATGGATGGTATTTAATTGGTGAGAGTCGCCAATGACCGCCAGGTGGCCAAATCTTCATTTGACTTCTCAATAGCATTGGACGCTAGTGACTACTATCTTTATCTGATATTGTCCCTACTCTCATTTTCAGTCAAGAAAGGTTGCTATTTTCCTCCTTCCTTTCTGGTCTCGCCCAGTCTGTATTATTTGCAGGCTGATCTTCTTGGACCCAGCAGTCTTCAGTTGAGGGTTCTTCAAGGTTTGTTCCTGTGTCTTTGTCCTGATGTTACTATATCCTCTCGAAGAGATCTTATCGACACCCATAATTCCAGTCCTCTCTTACACGCAGTCTCACGAGTGAGCTGCACTTTACATAACTCCTAAATATACATCAAAAACATCTCAAATCCAGCCTGTACACACTTACCTCATTATCTTTCTCTCCACTCTCACCCCAAACCTACTCCTCTTCCAACAGCTCCTATTTCAACGAATAAGTTAGTCGTTTCCGCAAACCGCAAGTAGACCACCACAAATCTTTACGGATTTGCTTACTCTGGACTGCACTATTTTTCCTTCTTTCCATGCCTTTTTCTCATGCCCTCTCCCCACCAGTCCTGTTTCTGTTTCCTATTTATGTTCTTCACTCCCTCACTAAATTGGTTCTACCCAAGGACAAAGACTGCATCTTAGGCATATGGCTGTTCCTAGCACAGGACCCGGTGCATAATAAGCTTTTTAGGACATGCTTCCTTAGCGAAAACAAGAATCAACGAATGCCCATCTTCAAAGCTGTCCTCTTTCTACCATCGTCTCTCAAGTGGTTCGGTTCTCTGTTCCTAACTCATGTGATTCTCCTGGAACTGGACTAGCTTTTGATGTGTAAAATATGAACACGGGGTAAGACATGCCACAGTATTCACTGGATAAAATTCACTGAAGAACCTATGCTGTACTGAGCACTGAGCAAGACACTCTACAGGATGAAATAACCATGAAGATGAAAGCGACACCAATGAAAGGTTTCCTTGTTGTTGTTTTTAAAGACCATCTGCACTATTTACTTTAAACATGTGGCGGTCTGAATAAGGCTGTCCAACACTAGAAATGACGTGAAATACAAGAGAGCAGCACGTGGATTCTTGGTCTAGGTACGAACGGCTGATAGAAGACAAATGGCATTACTTGAAACCGTGACTTGAAAAGCAAGTAAACCATGAATCATGCCCGCACACAAGCTTGTAATCAGTACAGAAGAAAACTGATATGGGAATAGTCGTCATTTACTCTGTTGTTGGCAAAACACTACCCAATTCATGGCGGTGCACGTCGCCTAAATATTGTAGCATGAACACAATTCATATTATCTGGAACAGGGGACACTACTGTTGACAATTTACTTCCTTTTTTTTTTTTTACCACGTTTAGAAGAAAAAAAAAAAAGAAATCCTAAACCGTATAAAGCTAGACGGTACCATAATGCTTCTCTGTAGAAAGACACAGATTCACAGCAGTAGGGCTAAGTAGGTAGAGGATTGCATAGTACAGCACGATGTGAAGAACCCA
Source organism: Prionailurus viverrinus (assembly GCF_022837055.1). Lineage (NCBI taxonomy): Eukaryota > Metazoa > Chordata > Mammalia > Carnivora > Felidae > Prionailurus > Prionailurus viverrinus. The sequence goes on from NC_062561.1 coordinate 103,425,623, forward strand.
TTCTCCAACATTTCAAACTATTTAAAACACTCTTGGGAGTTATGTATTAGCCCCGTCCCGCCGTGACCAATGAGGAAATGTCCTCAGCGCGATGAAATGATTTGCTTGTGGATATATTCAGCTAATATATGGGAGGGAGCAAGGACGCACCCTCAAGACCTCACCTTCCAATTTCCAACTCCCGATGTTCACAATTCACATGTTAACCACAGCACACACAAGTGAAGTTTCTCTATTTAATGATGCTGCTGCTCATGTAATGAAAAATAGAGTAACAAGAGTACATCTATCAATTTGTCTCTACCAGAATGTAAGCCCTGCATATTCCCAGCACCTAGGACTATGTCTGTCACATACGGGCCCTCAAATATAACTTCTTTATAAATCGAAGAATCATGCATCATATTTTCAAAGACATCTCACCAACGTCCTTTCTTTGGTTGTAATAGCAATTTCCAGTTTTCCGGCTCTGACTCCGATATTCTTTTTTTTTTTTTTTTTAACTCCTTATTGTATAACAATAAAAATTAAAAGACTACTTACAAAAATCCATGCTGAGAGATTAAGAATAGGATATACTAGTTCATGAAGACCAGTTCCATAACAGGATCCCAGTTAATCTTACCTTAAAAGAGGACACGAATTGACTTGTTTGTTGGCTTCTCTGTGGACAGAAGGTGTTGAAAGGCATGGAGAGAAATTCACCTCTGAGGAACGCACACACATCTGTCAAGATTAAAACCAAAAAATCACTCTGCAAGAAAATTCTGAAATGTGGGCGAAGATTGACTTCCCTTCATAAGCAAAGACAGGATTCAAAGTCATCTCCTGTTAGAGCTGCTCAAATATCTTTCTTTTCTACTACCCTGGCTTTCTACATTTGCAATGGAGAATCATAGAGTGATTGGCCGATTTTAAAAATCAGCAAGCATTTTGTTTTGAGATAGAAAACTGACAAGGCCCTGGGCTCTGAGGGGTCTCCTCTCAAGAGGCCTCATGTTTGTGAGTGGCGATGGTAAATGAGACGGAACTTTTCTTCACTTTCTTTAACATAGGAGTCTGGAAAAGGATTCTGTAGTCACAAGTTTGAAACGTACCATTCTTTAAAATAAAACGTGGGGGTGCCTGGGTCGCTCAGCGGGTTAAGTGCCTGACTCTTGATTTTGGCTCTGGTCATGATCTCACAGTGCCTGGGGCTCTGCGCTGGCAGGGGGAACCTGCTTGGGATTCTGTCTCCCTCTATCTTTGTCTCTCCCTCCCCCCCCCTCCACCATGTGCACGCGCATGCTCCCTCTCTCTCTCAAAATAAATACATAAACTCAAAAAAAATAGTAAAATGCTGTATAGACTTTGTATTATTGAAGAAGGCCTTATTTATTTCTTGCTTTCCAACCTAATGAAATATCCAACCAAAGGTACAGGAACATATGTGTGTGTGCGTGTGTGTAATTTTTTTTTTTTTTAAGTAGGTTCCAAGGCCAACATGGAGCTTGGACTCACAACTCATAGATCTAGGATCCCAGGCTCTACCTCCTGAGCCAGCCAAGTACCCAGTTAAGGTATTTTTAATGTAAAAGCTGTTTATCTGGCTATCTCAGCTTCCTGCAAGTGGAAATGAAGAAGCAGGAAGGGGGACACCTGGGTGGTTCAGTCGGTTAAGTGTCCGACTTCAGCTCAGGTCAGGATCTCGCAGTTTGTGAGTTCGAGCCCCGCGTCGGGCTCTGTGCTGACCGCTCAGAGCCTGGAGCCTGCTTCCGATTCTGTGTCTCCCTCTCTCTGCCCCTGCCCTGCTCATGCTTTGTCTCTCTCTCTCTTTCTCTCTCTCTCTCTCTCAAATATGAATAAACACTAATTAAAAAAAAAAGCAGGAAGGAAGGCTCACCATTAGCATAGGCCTCACTAACACCACAATGCCCTCCTCTAAACTGTTAAGCTGTGTACTCACAGGCAAATCCTAGGTTTTTATCGGGAATGCTAATAGCCTATCTCCCTGGTTTCCCAGGCCCTAGTGGTAGCACCACACCCAAGGTGGGGGGTAAAGGGAGGCACCAGGAGGTGGGTGGGGTGTTATTCAAACTTAAAATGAGATGTTTATTCTTTTAAAAAATTTTTTTTTTCCAACGTTTATTTATTTTTGGGACAGAGAGAGACAGAGCATGAACGGGGGAGGGGCAGAGAGAGAGATAGACACAGAATCGGAAACAGGCTCCAGGCTCTGAGCCATCAGCCCAGAGCCTGACGCGGGGCTCAAACCCACGGACCCCGAGATCATGACCTGGCTGAAGTCGGACGCTTAACCGACTGCGCCACCCAGGTGCCCCTGGGACGTTTATTCTTTTTTGACAGACCCAGAGAGACAGAGAGAGACAGCACAGGAGCAGGGCAGGGGCGGGGGGAGGGGAGGTGGGCACAGAATCTGAAGCATGCTCCAAGCTCCGTGCTGTCGGCACAGAGCCCAACTTGGAGCTCGAACCCACGAACGGTGAGATCATGACCGGAGCGGAGTCGGACGCTTAACCGCCTGAGCCACCCAGGCGCCCCACGATGCTCTATTTTAAAAATATTCAAAGAACACTCTTGAAAAACCGAAGTTCTTGTATATTCCATAGGCAGGGACTCAATCCAAACACGTGAAAAAGGGTCGATGTGCTATGATATAATGCGGTTGGAAGGATTACTTGTGCCGCTGCTTGATAGCGAATTCCATGAAAGAATGTACCAGCGAGAACAAGTTCCTCCGAGTGACATTTCATTCCTTAGCAGCTAGACAGATTAATGCTTGCTTCTTGCAGCTCCACACATTACCAGCCCCCGTACTCCAGAGATGAAAAATCATGTACTCAATTCATTCTTTACTGCGCTAATGTTATACAAAGAGAAGAGAAATTTGCATTTGGGCCTTCATTCCTGTTAAAATATTGTGGTCTTAATAACAGGTTAAGAAATACTAGAGTACCACTGTCCTTTTATATTGAACCTCTATAAAACAGCTTAATGGATTGTACGTCTAAGGTGAGAAGAAACGAAAGCAGAATTATGTTAAATTGCGTGGCCTCTAAATAGATTTTTTAAATTTTATCACCTTTGCAGGACACGACCAAAGGGACTCACCCATAAATCTTCTTAATAGCCAGATCACAGGAAACCAGAGATATCTTCAAATTATCAGCCACGCAACTCAGCCAAAAGGTGGGTGAGCTACAAAACTCGGGAAGACACCGTCTAAAGGAGTTCGCAGAGAAGAGCGGGCTCCTGAACAGAACGCTCGAAAGCAGGTTTAAGAGTCACATCTGATCTCTGCCTCTCCGGACAAGTGGAAAGCAATTTTGGCCAAGCAATCCCAGGAGCAAACTTGGATTTTCATTTGTGGTGCCTACAATATTCTGCCTTTTTAAACGTCCCTGTCCTGTGAGGCTTACTCCTTTGGGTAAACTTAAGCTTTTTTTCCTCAGATATATATCTGCCTTTATGAGAACCTGTCTGAGTTGGGGTGGGTGGGCACAGAGGAGGACTGGGGGGTGGGGCGACAAGATGGTGGGGGGAGGAATGTTAAACTTTCTGCTTCCCCCCACAGGGACGTCCTTTGGTGAGGTTACCTCAAATAACCCTTGCTGCTTTACAGACACACTACTTTAAAAAACTAAGTAAAATGAAAACAGTTATGGCTGGTAGACTTGTAAACCAAGGACGGATGATAAAATTGTACTGTTATAAATATATTTGGAAGGTGAAAGAAATTCTGGAAAAGTCCAAATATTTTCATCTTAAGAGAGCACGAGAGCCTGGAGTCATTTCTTTGGAATATTGGATGTGATCAAGGTTTTATCCTTAGATACATTTTTGAATAAAATCATTTATATACCTGCCTAAGATTCCTCACCAGCCTTGCACAAGTTAGGAAAACAGCTGCTCTCTGGCCTCCAGTGTGCTACCTACCCTCCCACCCGCCCCCCCCCCCCCCCTCCACCCACCATTCAGATGAACAGCAGGGATTCAGAGAGGGCTCCATTGAACACATCAAATGACGTCCTAACAGCATCTTTAAAGGTCCAAGTTAGAATTCCTGTCCTCTGGGTCCTTGGGCACTGGTTCTAGAAACTCGCTGAGTTAAACTGAGTCTAACACTCAGAGGACGGGATTGTTTGTGGCTAAAGAAGAGAAAGGGAAACCCTTGAGGGTTTAATTTAAAGTAATTATGGCCTTGGACTACTGCCAATGGAAAATTTTCTGAAAGCCCATCTTTTGCAAGAAAGTAAACTCCCAAATAGTTGCAGGAGGAAAATCATTTTTTTTTTTTGTGGGGGGGGGGGGGGGTGGGATGCGGAAAACTCACTAAAACCCAAGTAATTGTTTTAAGCAGTTTTGCCCCCAGGGTGTAGATCTTTGTATTTTCCAAAACTTTCCTGATAGAATAGTAAAATACAAAGAAATGTGGTAAAACCAGAATTGAAGTCTTCGTCTAGGGAAGTCCTAAGGCATTGATGAAGTCGCAGGGGCCTGGACCTGAAGAAAATCACAGCAATGCAGCAAAAGCCTGATGGCAATGAAACAGAGTCTGTGTTTGCTTTCTGTTTTGTGTTTCCTTTCTGTGGCCTCTCTGGGAATTCAGGTAGTCAGAGAAACCGAACTCAAGGAGCTCCTTGTGAATATCCAAGCGTTCGCATTTTCTGAATCAGCCTGGGAGCAGTAAAACAAAGTAGGAATGTGTAGAATTATTAATGGGTTGGTCAAAAGAGTGAGGGGATGCTTTAATACAAACCTAGAAACCATTTATTAAGAAAAAAAAAAGTAAAAGCCTCTTTCGCATGTCTAACATATAGTTGCTGAAAGGCAAAATGGTTTCTGATGACTCTTCCTAAATACATCACTTAAATGTTAATGTTGACGGACCAAATGGGCAGACAGGGCTGACAGGGGTGGCACAGTGGGCTTGTTATTGTTGTTGGTGTTTACCTGCAGTTGTGTTGCTGCTTTTGTCTCTTTGGTTGCTGCTTTTGTTTTTGAAGGCCTGTAGGCAGGTTATGCATATCCCAGTGGACTGTTCCCCGTGTCGGATATATAACTGTAGCCATATACTTAGCCTCTTAAGACTTTAGTTGGCAATTCTAGATAAAGCCTGTTGCTAGATCATCATCTTAATAGTTGTCTTTTAAAATAGTTTGTTTAAATGTTTTTATTTATTATTTTTGAGAGAGAGATAGAGTGCGACTAGAGGAGGGGCAGAGAGAGAGGGAGACACAGAATCTGGAGCAGGCTCCAGGCTCCAAGGTGTCAGCACAGAGCCTGGTGCAGGGCTTGAACTCACCAACTGTGAGATCATAACCTGAGCTGAAGTCGGATGCTCGACTGACTAAGCCACCTAGGTGGCCCCCAAGCTGTCTTTTTTATGAGGGCCCACAACAGGTCACAAACTTAACATTCACCACTGACCTACAGATCCGTGACAGAAGATAGACATTATTACCCCCACTTTGAAAGAGGGGAACCCTAATCAGAGGTGATGCTGGTATGTGATCCCAGGTAAGTCAGAAGCCAACAATTCTCTATGAAGCCTCAACTCTGTTGCGATTCAGAAATAATGTTCTATACCAATTTTGCGTGTAGGCCCCTTCCAATAATACACAGGATAAATGACATAAGTTCCAATATAGACGAGTGCAAGAGTCTTGGACTTCGAGATTCGTAACAGAAAGGAGGATGCCTTTGGTCTGCATAAGATCAGAAACTTAGAAAGAACCGATTTTTGCCTTTTTCTTTTTGGTAATATTGCCCCAGGGTCCAAAGTGGTCAACTGTTGTCATAATTCATTTGGCCTTCCTGCCAAAGATAGTTCAGCCATTTAGTCTAACAACATATTTTTTAACAGTTAGGGTACATATTTGATTTGGACCCAGGGACAAATGGCTCTCCAAAGGCTTCCTGGCAGGTTGATGATGCGATGCATCACCTGGATGGATCCGGACTTAATAGCACTGAACAGTGGAGTACATTGAAAAAGCTCACCTACATTCTCAAATATCATAGTAAGGAGCAAATTTCATTGCCTTTGACTCAATGATATTTAGAATATGTGATACATCAGTCTTTCTGTTCTGGGTTTTAGTCATGGTTTAAGATTGTTGTCTTCTTTTAACATGTAAAAAGCTTAACTTGAAATATGGGTCATTTGTTTTTGGGCTTGGCTTGAAATGGCATGTATTCAATCATGTTACAATACGTAATAGCTTATAAGTTAACCAAGGAAGAAGTCACAGTCACGTATCATTTATCCAGAATCACTAAAAATAGAGATGTTTCATGTAAGTACATTTTCCCGAACACCTTAAGGGTACTTGATTTTTTTCTTTATTTTTCTCTATGGGTACTTTTCTTTTTTGGAAAAGTACTTTAAAAATTATAAAACCTCTACTTATTTTGATTCATTCAGGCTTGATTAAACAGGATCATCATCACAAGTTGACTCTTGATGACTTGAAATTTTTTTATTAGTTGCTTTTTTACTTGGGGAAAAAAAAAAAAGAGCACTAAAGAAAATCGCATGGATTTGTGTCCTGGCTTCCATTCAACTTCCAGCACTGCAGAGATGAGTTTTTCTTTGCCTTCTTGACAGGTATAATGATGGCATTTTCTTCTTTTTCCTCTTACTCTCCCTTCTTCTTCTTTGACTCATTTTAAAAATCAGATTGTTTGTTTTCTTATTGTTGATATTTAACAGTTCTTGATACATCTGATATGCCTTTTGGAAATATTTTCTCCCAGTGTGTCGCTTGTGCTATCATTTTTGGGACAATGTCTTTTGCAGAGCACAAGTTTGCAATTACAGTAAGTCCTGACATCAGATATTATCATTCCTGCAACTTTGTTCTTTTCCTTCAATATTGTGTTTAATATTCCAGGTCTTTTCTTTATTTATAAAACTTCAGACTCAGTTTGTTGAGATTCATAAAATAACGTATTGGAATTTTGATTGGGGTTGCAACGAATCTGTAGATCAAGTTAGACGAACTGAGATCTTGACAATATTGAGTCTTTATATCCATGAACATGGACTACCTCTTCATTTATTTAGTTCTTTGAGTTTGTTCTTGAGAGTTTTTAAGGTTTCCTCATTTAGATCTTATGCATATTCTGTTAGATTTACAGCTACGTATTTCACTTTCAGGGGTGCTGAAATTTTACTTTTAAACTCTACTTTTTCATTACCAGTGTATAGGAAAGTTACTGATTTTATGTATTATATCTAATTATATATTGAATTTTACATATTAATATTATACAGTACAGCTTTGCCATAATTACTTCCCACAGCTGATGCCTTCTGCAGACAGAGTTATGTATGTTCTTTCCTTTTTAGACTAATTCAAGAGTTCCCACTGGCTTATGCAAAAATAATAACCAAAATGAGTTAAAGCACGTCAAATATGTTTAAACCGAAAAATGTATAATGATCTTAAATAACAAACAAACAGACAAAAAAACCCCTTTGTTGTTCTTCATTAGAAGATGCTAGAAAAATGATTATTTTTTTAAACTTGGGAAAGATTTAATCATTTATCCTGCCCTTCCTATGTCTCAATACTACAGGGTAACCACATAATTTTCAAGAACAAGTTAGTCTTTATAAAAGCACTCTAACTAGTAAATGAAGAACGTGTGTTAAAAATATCGTATCACCATTTTGCAACCCCTTTTGATAAATGGATCTAGACAATGGTTATCAATGGCTGCTAACAGCTCCAAAGGACAAACAACTAGACATCATATGCTTCCCAGGGGAAGTGCATGATACTAAGCATTCTTTTTAAAAAAATTTTTTTTTTTTACATTTATTTTTGATAGACAGAGACAGAGCACAAGTGGGGGAGGGGCAGACAGAGAGGGAGACACAGAATCCGAAGCACGCTCCAGGCTCCGAGCTGGCAGCACAGAGCCCGTCACAGGGCTCTAACTCACAAACCACGAGATCATGACCTGAGCCGAAGTCCGATGCTCAACCGACTGAGCCACCCAGGCACCCCAAGCATTCTTACTTTTAGTTCTTCAAATGACTAAGCTTGGAGCTCTGACTACAGGAAATATAAAAGATAAAGCAATATATTAAATATCATTATAAGAATGCAATTAACAAAGTCTAGACTGAGAATGTCTGCAGGACAAATGATGTCACTTTTCCTCCCTAAATAAGTTGAAGGAGACAGAGAGAAAATGAGAATCTATAGTTTAAAATAGAAGAGACATTTCAGCAATTGAATTTAGGGACCTCATTTCGATCCTTTAAAAATTTTTAAAAATTTTTGAATTTGTTAAAGTAATCTCCATGTCTAAGGTGGGGCTCAAACTCACAACCCCCAGATTAAGAATCACCCACTCTACCAACTGAGCCACCCAGGGGCCCCTAAAAATTTTTTTTTATTTTTTCAGAAATACTTTTTTAGGGGCCCCTGGGTGGCTCAGTTTGTTAAGGGTCCAACTTCCGTTGAGGTCATGATCTTGCAGTCTATGAGTTCAAGCCCCATGTCAGGCTCTCTGCTGACAGTTCAGAGCCTGGAGCCTGCTTCACATTCTGTGTCTCCCTCTCTCTCTGCCCCTCCCCCACTCATGTTCTGTCTCTCTCTGTCTCTGAAAAGTGAATAAACCTTAAAAAAAAATTTTTTTTTTTAGTATCTTTAAAAATTTTACACTCAGGGGGCGCCTGGGTGGCGCAGTCGGTTAAGCGTCCGACTTCAGCCAGGTCACGATCTCGCGGTCCGCGAGTTTGAGCCCCACGTCAGGCTCTGGGCTGATGGCTCGGAGTCTGGAGCCTGTTTCCGATTCTGTGTCTCCCTCTCTCTCTGCCCCTCCCCCTTTCATGCTCTGTCTCTCTCTGTCCCAAAAATAAATAAACGTTGAAAAAAAAATTAAAAAAAAAATTTTACACTCAGGAAAATTTGAACATTAAGTACTGGAAGATATTAGAGTTATCATTATTGCTGGTATCTAATGTACTCGTGGCTTTTAAAAACAAAGTAGTTCTAATCTTTTAGAGAGACACTCTGAAATATTTATGGAGAGGACAGGAGTCTGGGATTCGTTTCACAGTAATCCAGTAGGCAAGGCAGAGTTTAATCAACTGAAGTTGATAATTGCTGAAAGTAAATGATTGGTACATGGGATTTATTATATTCTTCTTTCTGCTTCTGCATATGTTTAAAAATCCTATAATAAAATGTTAACAACGACAAACCCCTAAGGCCTAGATAGATTAAATTACTTGCCCAACACCATATATGTAATTAGGGACAGTTCAAACCTGCAACTGGACTGTTGACTTCCAATCAAATTCTCTTTCCCTTATAACAAGCTGTTTTGCAGAGAGGCCAAGCTCCCGGGGTACCCGATATCTGCCCAAAGCTTGGTAAGCCAATGAGTGAACTAGGGAATCCACCATGGTGCTATCAAACATTCATACAAGCAGCTCATCAGTAAGCAGCCAAGTGGCAAATTGGGATTGACTGGGAGTGCAGAGCAGCTGCTGACTGTTGAAGTGTTGCCCAGAGTTCTTGGCTTTTCCCCATTTGGTCTTTAAGGGAGCCATTGCAAAAGCAGACCAGCCTTCAAGTGCCCAAACAAACATAGTTGAGAGGCTGCTTAGACGTTTCTTGACTGCATCACAAAAAATTAGTTTTTGCTGGGAACTATATAGTTGGACCGATATGGAGTCTAACAACAATAACGGGGGTTTCAGTGCCTGGGAACCAAGGATTAGAGAGTCATTAGATTAGAATGTTGTTTCCACATTGATTAAGATATTAAGATTGTTGTTTCTTTCTTTTTTTCTTTTCTTTTTTTTTTTTGAGAGAGAATGGGAGAGAGTGAATGCATGAGCTGGAAAGGGGCAGAGGGAGACGAAGAATTTTAAGCAGGCTCCCCACTCCATGTAAAGCCCCACTCGGGGCTTGGTCCCACAAGACTGGGCTCATGACCTGAGCCACAATCAAGAGTCGAATACTCAATTCACAGAGCAACCCAGGTGACCCCAAGACTGTGGTTTCATTAGACACTAAAACTCAGTCACCACGGGTGTAGCTCTGGCATTGTCGGGGCTCTCAGGCTGGTGAGTCATCTGTGGGAAAATTAAGAACGAATGCAGATCATACTGAAAATCAGAAAGATGATCAAGTGGTGGGAACAGCAATGCAATACCAGGAAAAGGGCTTGTAAATCCTCTCAAGGAGGCAAACACAAACCCAGTGTTTGTTTGTTAATTTATTCAAGCAATGTTTAAGTTTATTTATTTCGGGAGAGAGAAAGTGCATACGCTCAAGTAAGTGAGGGAAGGGCAGAGAGAAGAAGAGAAAGAATCCCAAGCAGGCTCCACACTGTCAGCACGGAGCCCAATGCGGGCTTGAACCCACCAAGTGTGTGGCCATGACCTGAGCCGAAGTCGGACGTTCAACTGACTGAACCACCCAGGCGCCCCTGCTCTCCTGAGTTCTGTGTCTTCCTGCCAGCGATGCATCTTGCAATGTCTTTCCCTGACACTGCTTGAGTTTCTTAGCACTCCAATACCACCCAAACTTTCTCCTCTTGTTGTACCTTTCGAAAACTGCTTTTCCCTGGGAACAGGGACTGCCTGTGTCCCCTTTTTCCTTCCCATTCTTTATCTGACCAAACAACAGTGCAGAGTAGAATCTTGGTCCCACGTTAGTTTGTTCAAGACTCCAGATCCGGGCCACCACGGCAGTGCCTGTATTTCACCTCCTTAGAGGGAACTAGTGAGTTTTCCAGAGGGAAAAATGCTGCGTACCTCACACAGGTGTCTTGCATTTTTAGGCGAAACCCTAGGGGATATGGTAACTTAACAACTATCCTTCCTTACCCGACGTTCCTTTTCTTTTCAGAGAGCACATCACTGAAGAGAGCTGACAAATAAACGTGAGGTTATTTAAAGGACTCTCCCAGTTTCTGTGGGCCAAGTCTTTAGAATCAGATACAAAGAGGTTATCAAGACTGTGAAGAGTCAATCAGTAACTTCCCAAGGAGTTGAAGCAAGAAAAAACAATAGCCGGGGTGTTCCCCAAATAAATAGACTCTCTTGGCTAATGTGATACCAATTCACTAAAGTGAGAAATTTTGGTAGCGAAATCTTATTGTTCATCCGTGGATGTTACATTAGCACGTCTGCGTCTTTTTCTTTGTAACTTCAACAGAAACGATCATTGCTTGAAATCTGAGATCACTGTTACTCGAACTGTATGACTTAAGTCAGGAATATTTGGCCTTCAACTCTGGCGTTACTCGAAGTCCTACTCTTATGCATCGGTTTTCTCCTAATTTGGTATTGCTTGGCCCTTGTGCCGTGACCAAGCAAGGCAACTGGTGCCCATTAAATGGATTTGCAACGTCACAAGAATACTTTCTAAAGTCAATTACGGGGGCGCCTGGGTGGCTTGGTCGGTGAAGCGTCCGACTTCGGCTCAGGTCACGATCTCCCGGTCTGTGAGTGCGAGCCCCGCGTCGGGCTCTGTGCTGACTGCTCAGAGCCTGGAGCCTGTTTCGGATTCTGTGTCTCCCTCTCTCTCTGCCCCTCCCCCATTCATGCTCTGTCTCTCTCTGTCTCAAAAATAAACGTTAAAAAAAAAATTAAAAAAAAAATAAGTCAATTACAGATTTTTTCCTATAAATGACCTAACTTTTGAAATTTCAGCCTTCAAAGTTTGCTTCTGGCGAGAATCCCAAGGGTTTCTTCGAAGAGACGTGCCACATCCAGACCCATCTCTGCATCAAGGTACCCACTTAACCATTACCCCACGCAGCGCCCGCAGAAGAATGCAGGATTATGTTTACTCCAGGTCTGCAGGACAAATTTATATCTTGTGGACGTGGGGAGAGTCACTTTCCTAGCCATCGTTCCCCAAACTTAACGTGTCCCCCTTCTTCCCCTCAAATACCTACGCTTGATTTTCTGGGGTCATTCTACAAATACTTGATCTTTGTGGGGAGACGTGATTTTCATAGAGAGTGACGGCACACACAAAAAAATAATTGACGACTTACCCATGAAACAGTCCTCCTTAGCTCTGCTCAGGTTAACAAGCGATGCGTCTTCCCAATTGATGCGTCTTCCCAGAATTTAAATACCGCTGACAGCGCTCAACTCCACACAGGTGGGCCAAACCAACATGGCGGGGAGGGGAGGGCAACATGCAAATACCGTATCAGTGTATTTGAAAATACAATTTGCCTACTATGTCTGCAAAGGATGTGGGGTGTTTCTCAGAAACTGAAGCAATAACACAGCCGCAACAACAAACAAAACGCTACGAGTGGCTCTTAGTCTTTTCTATGCCTTCCAGTATTCTCTCATTTGGATAAAGGGAACACATGCCCCTCTCATGATAGCAAACATTCAACTCTGTAATAATATGCTGAAGCAACAACGTCCCAAGAAAAACTGGAATGCAGTCCTCCATGCAGCCTGCAATCCCATTTCTCTTTCCCTAAGACTGTTGAAAGTTGTCGGGAATAGTAGTAAATAGAAGATCTTTGGGAGATGAGTGTATTTTTTTCTTTTTCTTTAAAGAAACAAATTGGTAGGGGACAGAGGGAGAATTGAGCGTTCACGGGACCATCTTTTACTGATGGGGAGGACGGGCTGAGGCAGCCCCGTCCAGACCCCAGACAGGACTTCAAGGCCATTCGGGGCGGGGGAGGGAGGATTCCAGAAAGAACTCCGTGGCTGGAATGTTTGTTTAGAAAGCAGCGGGGGATTATCTGATAAACTGCTTGTCATTTTTATAATGTAAATGAAACCGGTAGTAAAGCGAAAAGCTGACATCCTCTCACTGGACAGATACAGCCAAATGATTATTTTTAGCTTCATTTACAGAAGAAAGCAAACATTGTATTCCTAGTCTCCAACACTCACCAACTCATCCTAGCCTCTTGGAATGTTTATTGGGACTGAGTGAATGGAAAATGCAGGAAGGAAAGGGGGAGGGGAAGAGTGCCTTAACCCTCAGTGATGCCTTCAGGCTCCGGACTGTGTGCACCGAGCCTTTGAAGTTGGCGACAGAACCAGGAGTTGTGCCTCAGTAAGAACTGGTTAGTCCTCTCTTAGGCCGCGAAGCTGGTGCATCTCAAAGTTATTATTTTAAAATGACTTTGCCTTCCACCTACCCACAAGGACCTGACCCGAAAGGTATTTAATTTTTAAATGGGCGGACAAAGAATTCAAAACAACACAAGCTCTTAACCACAACACAAAAAAAACCTTATTTAAAATCCCTGGAAGGCTTCTAGTGAGAGCAGCGTGTGACTGACGTGGTAAATTAGGCCTGCTGGAGAAAAATCAAGACAAAATATGGATTCACTGTGTTTTTGAAAGGCAGCCATCTTTCCAAGAGAAGGCGTACAGCACGTTTTATTAAGAAATTACATCTTTCCCCCATGTTTTCCGTCTCTTTCAGAAGCTGGCAATGGCAAGCAGGTTGAACAGATGTGATGAAAGAATTAATACCGGTCTTGGGAACATGTAAACGAAACATTTCTTTTGAAACGCCTACCTTTAAATGCCATTAGTTCAATCAGACACTGGAAGGGACTGGATGAGGGAAGTGATTTACAGGGCACCGTTTGTCCAGACTTAGAGCCCCTTTGCAATATGAAAAATGTGCGGATGAATTTACTGTTCCTCCAACGAATTGGCACGGGGTTTAAAATCTTGCTTTGACTCCGATAACTGCGTTTGTTTTAGTGCTAATAAATTCACCTCGGTAAGAATTTTTCTTTCTTCTTTTTTTTTCTCCCCCCCCCCCAGGTTCATTCATAGCTGCTCCCCATTTGTCTCTGTAAAACCAACTCTCCCCTCTGAAAAAGCAGCATAACCAGTCACAGAACAAGTATATAGGATTAGCACATTATAAAGAATAAAGAGAAGCTTTCAGCTCTCTGTCATGGATGATATTTATCACATTTTTCACTGCCGGCTCTAATAACAGCGCAGAGATAAAATAGGCTTGATACATCTCTCCTGTACAGAGAATTTTACAACACCAACTATGAGAAATCCAGGAGATGAAACAAGTACTTCTCCCCTCGTGCAGTTTTTATTAGTGTTCAAATGGGAGGTGTGCGTGGTGCTGGGTGGGGGGGGGGGTGACGGCTGCCACAAAAGTGGGCTTGAATTTTCTGTCTGTTATGCTAATGTATTCATAGAAAAAGCTGGTGCTGAGGGCGGTTCTCCAATTAAGACAAATGAGGCACATTGAATTTCTCCCCCAGGGCACAGCAGGGGTGCTGGCAAAATCTACTTTATTCTTTTCTGTCAGGGCTGAACTGGAAACAAAAGCATGAAAATTCAACACATCCACTTACAGAATAATAAAGGCTGTTGTTTAAAGCGTGAAGAGTTTTGGCACCCTTCTGGGGCTTTATGCAAATCACTCTTGCTCTCAACTGCTACCACACCATCGGTCTTGGAAATTAAAGATGTACTTGGTCGGTTAACAGCGGAAAGGAGACGAGCAGGCTGAAACTCAATTAGATTTGTATTAAGCAAATAAATCAGGACTGACTGATATTGGCTCAACTAAAATGCATTATGGGCTGACAGTAATTCTAATTTGATTGACAAATATATGTGGTATGTTATTAACCTAAATGAAAGATAAGGATCCTTTTTTTTTTTTTAAAGGATTTTAGTCTAGTAAACAAGCCTCTCCCTGCCCCCACCCCCCAAACTTCCCCCAAAACAATAAACAGAGACCACTGACGTGGTGCTGTTTACAATCCATGCTCAAGAACACAAGAAATCTATTTTCTGATACATGTTAAGAGTTTAAGACGGAATTATTCTGCAGAAAGACATTTGTTTTCATTGATTTATTCGGTGTAAGGAAACAGCTGAACACATTATTTATTTGGTGGAGTGAAACACACCAAATACACTATTTTATTAGGGTGAGTAACACAAAAGCATGGCCCCGTATATGCCTGGTGATTTATCGCAAACTCTGTAGTACATGATGCTTTTCTACACCGGGGCATATAGGAAGGAGCTTCAAATGAGATTCAAAGTCATAAATGAAGATTTCAATCAAATCATCCAAGGCTTTGAGGGAAAAAGAAAAAAAAAAAAGCCTCTTAACAAATCCCATCAGTGTGTCTGTGTGTGTGGATGGCTGAGTGACACAGTTCCTCCTGTGAGAAGGTTCTGGGAGTTTCTTTTCAACATGTCTCCTTGTCTTCCTGTTCACACGTAGAGAACTTAAAGAAATTTAAGGCATTACACTTCACACACTGCTAAATTGATAATTAAATACTCATTTAATCTTTTTGCTTTTATGGAAACCGCCTCCTTCCTCCCCCACCCCACCCCCGCCCCCCATCTTTTCCTTTCATCTGCACGATCACTTTTTCTGTCTGGCTCCCAGGTAAGAGGCTCCTTCTTATCTTTCAATTATCTCTCCTTCTGTCTTTTCCCACCCGGAGTCCTGCCGCCCCGTAGCTCTCCATCAATGCCAACGACGATGAGGACGGTCTCTTTCTCCCCTTTGGAAACCTGCGAAACCTCCTGCCCCGCCTGGGCTGCTTCCCACCTGCAGCTCCTGTCCACACAACTGTTCTTCCTCTTGCTGTCCACATCCCTACTCTGATGACAGCACATATTCAGCCAAGGGGCACCTGGGTGGCTCAGTAGGTTAAGGGCCATCTCTTGATTTTGACTCCGGTCATGATCTCACGGGTTATGTGTTCGAGCCCTACGTCGGGCTCCTTGCTGACAGCGTGGAGCCTGCTTGGGACTCTCTCTCTCTCTCTCTCTCTCTCTCTCTCTCTGCCCCTCCCCTGCTTGCACATGCTCTCTCTCTCTCTCAAAATAAATAAATAAACTTAAAAAGAAAAACAGATCTTCAGCCAAAATACTTGTCTCTGGCTCCCAATCCCAAAGTTTCCTCCCCATGGCCATCAGTAATGCTCTTCATTGATGCCGAGAGTAAAGTAAGAACATCACAGCAGGTGACATCAGCAATCGCCCTCAGGTGTCACACACTATTTCTTCCATCCCAGATTAAATTCTCTATTTTTAGCTTTCAAGCCATTGCCATGTCAGACCTCTCAGCCGCTACTCCACTCACACTCATCTCTCCTCCTTCCCCGGCATAGCTGGCCGTCAGCCGGGCTTCTTTTTGTCTTTGCTTTTCGACCAGTTTTTGCTCTCTTCCCTGACGCCTCTGAAACTGACCCGAGAAATCAGTTTTTGAAACTTCACTATCCATCCCAACGTTGATATACAGTCTGTTCACGCCACCCCTACTGCTTACTGTGGGTTTAAGATAACTTTGTTTCCTTATATTTGTTAAAAGCTAATGCAGAGACCACACTGGAATGTTCCCTGAGCAGACACATCCAGTGAAGTCATACAAGCAGTGTTTCGGGTAGGTTATTTTGCAAGACAAGCGAAGTTAACTTGACCTGGGTGACTTCGTGTTTCCGCCTCCGAAAATCGTAAATGAAACTTAATATCGTTCTGCAAAACTGATAGGAGTTAACAGCTAACCAACTCCCTTTCACTTAAAAAGAACTCTAGGGGCGCCTGGGTGGCTCAGTCGGTTGAGCTTCCGACTTCAGCTCAGGTCACGATCTCGCGGTCCGTGAGTTCGAGTCCCGCGTCGGGCTCTGGGCTGATGGCTCAGAGCCTGGAGCCTGCTTCCGATTCTGTCTCCCTCTCTCTCTGCCCCTCCCCCGTTCATGCTGTGTCTCTCTCTGTCTCAAAAATAAATAAACGCTAAAAAAAAAAAAGAACTCTAAACCCACCAGTGTAAAGAATAAACATTCACTGCCTTCTCAATGTATAACCTGCCTTACAGTAATACACCTCTAAGCCTCATTCCATGTTTCGGTTTAAATATTCCCAGTTTGCAAAGGGTCCTTATGATGTGTGCACAGCAAATTTTTACTAATTACTGCCTCACTGATGCATTTGTTTTCTTTCTGTTTTTGCTTTTTTCCTAAACTTTTGATATATTTAATGAGTGCTTTTAGAGATTCTTTTAGTTAACATTCTTTATTACGTGACGACTGTTAGAAGTGAGATTAAATGTCATTTTCTTGAAGCATTTTGTTTATGCCTGTTAGATTATCCATATTGATTTTTTTTTTTCCATTTAAAAGCAGTAACATTGTCGTACCCCTTTTGCACGTACCTGGAACCCATCCTATGGACCTTTGTGAATCTCAAGATTTTTTTTTTTTTTTCATTTTGGAAAATTGTGGTAAAATGTACATAACATAGAATTTACCCCTTTAATTACTGTTTGGTGTCCAATTCACCAGCCCTGAGTATGTTCACAATGTTATGCAACCATCACTGGTATCCCGTACTAAAACTCTGTACCCATTAAAAAAATACCTCCCCCGGGGCGCCTGGGTGGCTCAGTCGGTTAGGCGGCCGACTTCGGCTCAGGTCGTGATCTCGCGGTTCGTGAGTTCCAGCCCCGCGTCGGGCTCTGTGCTGACAGCCCAGAGCCTGGAGCCTGCTTCAGATTCTGTGTCTCCCTCCCCTGTTCATGCTCCGTCTCTCCCTGTCTCAAAAATAAATAAACGTTAAAAAAAAATAAAAAAAAAATACCTCCCCCATTTCTCCCTACCTCCAACCTGCGGTGACCACTATTCTATTTGGTCTCTATGACCTTGACGTAGAAGTGGAATCGGACAATACTGGTCCTTTTGTGACTGGCTTAGTTTGCTTAGCATCACCATAACATCTTCAAGGCTCACCCTTGTTTGTAGCATGAGAATCTCCTTCCTTTTTAAGGCTGAATTATATTTCATTATTTGTATGTACTGCATTGTGTTTACCCATTCATCCGTTGATGGGCGGGTGGATGGAAAACAACATGGGTTGTCTTCATGTTCAGCTATTGTGACTAGTGGGTCAGAGACATGGGTCTCTGTTGATGACACACATGAAGTGTATGATTTCCTCATAAAGCTTTTGTTTTCCTTCTTTGACCCTGTCTCACGTCTCCCTCTTTGCCCTAACTCTCACAGCAGTTATTTTCTCTTTGGGGTCATTTTCCGCCAAGAAATACAACTTTATATCTGCTCACAAGGCAAAGCTACGTCAAAACCAGCAGGGTGACACTGAAACTGTCTTTCACCCATCTTCATATGTAAAGTCTGGCAAGAGGAAAAAATCTGCTGTAGGGGCGGAAAAATTCCTCTTCGACCTTTCTAGATTCTTTGACTGGGCTAACAATCAAATTGGCATAAGGCAGATTAACCAGAGGAAAGCAAACGGGGTTACCTATGTACGGGAGGCCTGTGAAGATAATGGAGACTCAAAAGGCAGGCAGGTAATAGAGACTTATATAAGGAAAGGGGTAGGACTCTGGGGCTACAAACACGAGGAAAGCCATTCCCCGGAAGGTGGAAGAGAGGTTTGGAACATAGAGTTTGCCCTGTTACGCAGATAAGTTTCTTAGGTTAAAAACTGACCTGTGCTAATAGCTCTCTTCCTAGTACAGGTGCCCTTCTGCAGCGAAAATTTAGGCAGCTAAGAGTGAGGTAAAGAGCTTTTCTTCAGTCGGCTGGGCTTTGACTGCCTTTAGCTCAAAATGGTCCTTTTGCCAAAGAAACGTATTTTGGGACGGCAAAATCTGCTTCCCTTCAGGCCCACCTGTGAAACCTCGAAGAGGAAGTTTCACGGTCTAGTAGCTGAGTTGGGAGCTTGCTCCAGATCTCACTGGGTTCCGTGTCTCACCGGGCCAATCTCAGTCTTGGAAAAGAGGAGCATAGTTAGATAGCTGTGTCTCATTTCAGGGAGTGGGGGATGCAGGTTAGACT
This sequence comes from Prionailurus viverrinus, assembly GCF_022837055.1. Taxonomy (NCBI): domain Eukaryota; kingdom Metazoa; phylum Chordata; class Mammalia; order Carnivora; family Felidae; genus Prionailurus; species Prionailurus viverrinus. Next base: position 103,444,448 of record NC_062561.1, read on the forward strand.
CCCAAAGCTAGGCCTATTTTGTGTAAGCAAGCAATCAGGTATTTGAGAAGATCATACCTATGGACACAACAGGGAAACAATGGTTAATGATTGGAGCAGACTATCATCCCAGTTTCCCATTTCTCGGGGCAGGCAGTCGAGAAGATTTCTAGATGTCAGGCACAAAGCATCTCCCGACAGAGTGAGGGCAGACCGTGGCACTCTGACAGATTTTCCTGCTTTGCGGTCTGAATATCTCTGGTGATCTTTCTGACTCGTGCATACAGCAACAGCCACAAATATGGTCTATACGTGAGTTGTGGCAATTTCTCTGAAGTTTAAATCAAATCGTTCACTTACACTTTGCAGGGCTTCGAGGAAAGGGACAGCCTTTTTGTTTGTTTGTTTGTTTCCCTTAGTGATTCCAAGTCAGGAGAGTGGAAGACAATTGGAGATGTTAGTCTGGAGATTTGTAGCCAGACATACGAGGAAACTAGAAGAATTCAGGATCCAGTCCAGTTACAGGTAAATAACAAAACCTCAAAGGTAATTAACAGAACTAGAATCTGATATCTATCAATATATGGCACAGTTCTACTGAAATATATTTTTTTCTCTCTATTATCAACCCATTTCTACCAATAATAATTATAGTAGAAATAATTTGTTTGCAAAATAAGTCTAATCTTATTATATTTGGCCTGGTTATTTTATATAAATTTAGCAAGAACAATGATCAACCATATAGACTCTTTTAAATCTGCTTTGTTGGGACTTTTCATAAGGAGATTCAGGCTGGACTCCTAAAACCCTCTGGATCCTCAGAAGCCAAGCAAGGATGTGCCATCAGACTTCACCTGCAATATCTATAGATTTCAGTGAATTCCTCTCTCCTTGAGGTCCCAAAGATATCCAAAGTTTCCTGCACCTGCTAGGAAGTGACCTTCCTTACTCACCTGTTGGGAGCTCTGTAAACAAAGTACCAAGCTGTTTTTCTAAGAGGCTTTCTTGGCTTGATAAAGTCAACCACAGTTCCTTAAAGCTGTCGGAATTTGATTTGGGGAGATGTGTCAAAAATATCAAAAGGTTTGGACATATGATCAGTATGAAACAACACTTAATTATCTATTCGACCAAAATGACATAAAAGATTTCAACGGCAAATACAGAAGGTCACAGAGTTGTGAGCAAAATTTGGCTCTTTTTAAAAAAATGTTTATTTATTTTTGAGAGAGAGTGAGGGAGACAGAGTGTGACTGGGCATGGGGCAGAGAGAGATGGAAAGAAAGAATCCAAAGCAGGCTTCAGGCTCTGAGCTGTCAGCACAGAGCCCCGACCCACGAACCATGAAATCATGACCTGAGCTGAAGTCAGATGCTTAACCAGCTGAGCCACTCAGGTGCCCCCAAATTTAGCTCTTTCAGAAGCTTAGCTCTAAGAAGACTCAGTTTTCCTAAATAATCAAAGGCCTAATAATAAAGTTAACATTAAGCACAGGAAATTACTTGAATAAATATATTTATTAAATTTTTGCTTTGTAGGCAGGTTATGTAAAAGGTAAAGAAAAACCTTTCAGGGGTGTCTGCGTGGCTCAGTGCGTTAGGTGTCCAACTCTTGGTTTCAGCTCAGGTAATGATCTCATGGTTTGGGGAATTTGAGCCCTGCATCAGGCTCCAGGCTGGCAGCACAGAGCCAACCTGGGATTCTCTCTCACTCCTCTCTTTGCCTCTCCCCTGCTTGCTCACTCTCTGAAAATAAATAAACTTACAAAAAAGAGAGAGAGAAAGAAAAAACTTTCAAAATCTCCTATCAGGAGCAGATCGATAGTTCAAGAAAATTTTGTCCTTTTGGCAGATGAACGTAAATGTAGGGGTTTTTTTGTTTGTTTGTTTTTTTAAGTTCATTTATTTTGAGAGACATAGAGGGAGCGCGCAAGTGAGATACGGGCAGAGAGAGAGGGAGAGAGGGAACCCCAGTAGGTTCTGTGCTGACAGCAGAGAGCCCGATGTGGGGCTCAAACTCATAAACCAGGAGATCGCGACCTGAGCCAAAGTCAGAAGCTTAAGTGACTGAGCTACCCAGGCGCCCCTAAATTTTTTTTTAATTAAAAAGATATTTTTTGTTTTTGTTTTTGTTTTGTACTGTTTTTTAGAGAAAGTGCAAGCAGGGGAGAGGGGCAGCAGGAGAAGACGGAAAATCTTAGGCAGGCCCCATACTCAGCGAGGAGTCTGACGTGGGGCTCAATCTCATCACCTTAGGATCATGGCCTGAGCAGAAATCAAGTCAGACGCTCAAAAGACTGACCCACCCAGGTGCTCTGAAAGTAAATAAAGTTTGAGTTTTTTATACGTATGTTACTGATTTTAAAGCTAAATTTTAAAACTTTTCTAATGATTTATTCAAATTTAGCCAAGTTGGTCCCCCAGGGTAAGATCTTTTTTTCTCTCTCTATTCCCAACTTCTTCTTTTGTTTGTCCATGATTTTCTCCTTTCCTATTTTGAAATAACCAGTTTTATTTTGGGATAAATTCACTTTCTTTTCTCTGAACAAAAAATGCATCTTCATATCGCATACTTTTTCTTAATCCAAAACACAGCCTACTGTCCTCGCATAAAGTTGTTTCCCTTGTTATTTCTAGTTGCTTCCATCTCACACACTAACTAGAATCCTTAACCCTTAGTAACCTTTCTAGTGAAAACTAAGAAGTAAGCAATTGTAAATTTGTATTTTATACCAGCAATCTTTAGAGTCTCTGATTTGAAATACACTTCATAATTTCTAGAAGCATGTGCTCTTTGTTTAGAACAATGTTTCAATGGGGCACAAGACATGTTGGCTAGCCAACCCAAATTTATCCTTAGTTCTTCTGCAATAGGAAGCCAAAATTGGAATACCTATCTATAGTCATTTAATTCAAGTTTCACAGTGTTATCTTATTTGGAATGATCTAGAACGTCAATAAATTTTTTATCACTTAACCTAGCAAAATTCTAAAGCCTCAAAGTTATCAAAAAGATTTTAGAAGCTGTTTTTTTTTAAATTTTTTTTTAATGTTTATTTATTTTTGAGACAGAGAGAGACACAGCATGAATGGGGGAGGGGCAGGGAGAGAGGGAGACACAGAATTGGAAGCAGGCTCCAGGCTCTGAGCCATCAGCCCAGAGCCCGACGCGGGGCTTGAACTTGCAGACCGCGAGATCGTGACCTGAGCTGAAGTCGGACGCTTAACTGACTGAGCCACCCAGGAGCCCCTAGAAGCTGTTTTTAAGCACACACTCCTTGAAACATAATTGTCGCTAAAAAGTTCAGGGGTACCTGGTTGCCTCAGTGGGTAGAGCATGCGACCCTTGATCTCTAGGTCATGAGTTCAAGCCCCATGTGGAATGCAGAGTTTACTCAAAAAAATAATAAAAATAAAAATAAAATAAAATCTTAAAATGGTCACTTACAATCTTATCTCGCTTAAATCTATACAACTGACTTGTTCCTAAACAGTCTATGTTTAGATGACTCATGAAGATGTTATAAGACAGTAGACAAAGTCAGCCATCATCCTAAGCTATTTTTCTTGCTAACAAATTTTACAACAGAGATAACATGAATTTATTTAATAAACACTTAAAATGAAAGTTGTATGCTTGCAGATTTTCAATACTGATAACTCTGAAGACATACCTATTTTCATTGGACCAACACACCTAAACTAGCTTTAATAGTAAATATTTTCCCAAGTCACATGAACTTGAAAAGCATTGGGGTTAGTTTTCAAATATGTCTGAGAGTTTCAGCAATCTTTAATTCATAAATGTCTGTTTTTAAGCCAATTAAATAGGAGCTCTTTTACAAATCAATATGGTAATTCGGTTTGAAGCACAAAAATAACTCACATCTACAACATACACATCACTTATCAATATACGGACAGATACAAACAGAGACCTTATAGTTTTTGTTTGAAAATTTTAGGGGTGCCTGGGAGGCTCAATCGGTTAGCATCTGACTTTGGCTCAGGTCATGAACTCACAGTTTGTAAGTTCGAGCTCCTGCTTTGGATTCTGTGTCTCCTCTCTCTCTGCCCTCCTCTGCTCATGCTTTGTCTGTCTCTCTCAAAAAATAAATAATAAAAATTTTTTTTTAATTAAAAAAAGAAAATTTTAGCCATGAGATTGATATGATGATGTAAAACTCACTAGTTTATAAAAGAGCATTTGGATCAAAAATTTTTTAATGTTCAGTTATTTATTTTGAGAGAGAGAGAGAGACAGCACACACGCATGCGAGAGAGAGTGGGGCCAAGGGGCAGAGAGACAGGGAGAGAGAGAGAATCCCAAGTAGGCTATGTGTGGTCAGTGCAGAGCGGACTCAGGGCTTGATCTCACAAAACCATGAGATCATGACCTGAGCCAAAGTCAAGAGGTGGATGCTTAACCAAATGCGCCACCCAGGTAAACCCAAATTTTGTTTAGACAGGTGGAATAAATTAAGTTCATCTCCTCAAATGGCAAAAGCTTTTTACTAATACTTTCAGCAAGAACATTGAAGGGTTTTCGGGGCGCCTGGGTGGCGCAGTCGGTTAAGCGCCGACTTCAGCCAGGTCACGATCTCGCGGTGCGTGAGTTCGAGCCCCGCGTCGGGCTCTGGGCTGATGGCTCGGAGTCCGGAGCCTGTTTCCGATGCTGTGTCTCCCTCTCTCTCTGCCCCTCCCCCGTTCATGCTCTGTCTCTCTCTGTCCCAAAAATAAATAAAAAACGTTGAAAAAAAATTTTAAAAAAAAGAACATTGAAGGGTCTTCTTTAGCGCCATTTCCAAATATTTCACTTTTTTTCTCCTTATGATGAGAAAGTTCTCCCTACATTTTGCATTTAAAATTTTTTTTTTCTCAACGTTTTTTTATTTATTTTTGGGACAGAGAGAGACAGAGCATGAACGGGGGAGGGGCAGAGAGAGAGGGAGACACAGAATCGGAAACAGGCTCCGGGCTCCGAGCCATCAGCCCAGAGCCCGACGCGGGGCTCGAACTCACGGACCGCGAGATCGTGACCTGGCTGAAGTCGGACGCTTAACCGACTGCGCCACCCAGGCGCCCCCATTTTGCCTTTTAAAGGATGGCTCTTAGTCCTCGAGAAGATAAGGAGTGGGCATGTAGAAAATCTACATCGCAAAGCCACAGAGATAGCATCCAATTTTTCTCCAATAGAGTTTTGAGGATATATTTACCTATTATCAGAGGTCTGGAGTAATTACTATTAAACTTCTTCCTTCTTTTAAGTGCAGGGCCAGTTCTGTTTCTAAGGTCCTGATCTTTCACAATATCAGCAAGCTTTTTGAGATGAATGAGGGAGATACTGTTTTGGTAAGGATAGGTGGACTTTGAAGTGTTCCCAGAGCTGCATTTCTGGTTTTGTAGAGATTTGCAAGATAGAGACAATTGTTCCCATTTGCGCAAAGAATTGAGTTGTGCCCTGAATAATATGAATAGGCCGATTTTCCCGTTCAACCACATATTCTCTCATTTCCTTCTTTATATCAAGGAGATTTCTAACTCAGGTATAAATGAAAAGATTTCTATATTCGAGAACTTCGGGGTTTGAAGTAGCTGCCTTAAGAAAAAAATCTGTATGAAGGGTTCAGCAAAGGCCTTTAGATGCTCATCTTTCCGAGTGTATGATTCAACCTTAGACCAATTCACCTTAGTTGGAGGAGTTTCTGCTGTTGCTTCTATCAGCCCCTGAATATCAGCCTCCATTTGAGACATTTCCAGGTCATTTGTAGCAGAGCCTGGGAGAAATTACAGCCATTTGTTTCCTCTGGGGGAGGAAGTTCCCAAAGGAGTCATTTAGCTTGTCTGATAACTACAGTATAATCGTGGATGCGAGGAACATCCCTTAATAACCAGACGTGGTCCCCGTGAGTAGATTTGCGAATGGCTACTAATCTTCCTAATTCCTGTCTGAATTTGGTAGCATCTTCTGTAACTGGAGGTAAAAGGCCTTCATATTTAGAAGATCTGCTGCCATCCAGGGTTCATGAATTCTTTGAGGCAGATGTCCAGGATATGTTCACGAAGACATTGCATAGGAAAGCCTGAAGCTCGCAGATCCTGGTACAGAGCCCTGGAAAGTGGGAGTAGTTGTAAGTGATACAACGCAAACTTTACTGTCCATCTGGGGTATTTCTGCTAAATTCACGCCCTGGCTTTTAGTGTTTATATAACTAACTGGTATATCCTAGGCCTGGAGATCACACAGAATGCTTCCTGTAAATCTTACAAAGAGAAGGCAGTCAAAACAGGTGTAGGGGCCAAGGGCAGGCTGCCACATGATGGTTTTTTGGCATGAACATTATTTTGAGCTAAAAGCAATCAAAACCAGCAGATTCAGGAAAAGCTCTTTGCCTCCCTCCTCAACTGCCTGCTTGTACCAGGAAGAGAGTGATTCATAGAGATTCTTCTTTAACTAAGAAATATACCCACGTAATATGGCAACCTTTGTTTTCCAAACATGTTTCACTCTCTTGCTAGTGGTCTACCTTCTATTTGCATTCTCACAACCCTACCCCTCTCCTTAGCGCATGTAAGAACCATGTTTCTCCACTGTATCTGGAATTTCCATGTCTGTGTGGATTCCCCGTAATTGCATTGCCAAATTTGATTTTCTCCTGTTAATCTGTCTCATGTCAATTCGGTTTTTAGCCCACCTAGAAAGACTTTGAATGATAGAGGAAATTCTTCCTTCTCAACACAGGCAGCTGGGCGTTTAAGGGATTTTGTACGGAAGTCGGAGGAGTTCGGAGATCTAAGGAAATTTGCTAAAATGATGGGGTTGAATTTTGAGAGGAGGGGTGGTTACACGAGGGGCCTAGAGATCCGTAAGATCTTCTGGAGGGTCAGGGACCAGAAGCTGGGGATAAAAGGGTGGAGAAGAGGGTGGAGTCGAAAAAGTGTACTCCCAAAGATAATCAGGAAAAAGAAAGACTTAAACCCATATCTAGCTGCAAATGGAGTCCACATTTCTTTCCAACCACGTTTTATGACGCAGGCAAAAGAAAATAATGACGATCTCTGGAACGGGATCAATAGAAAATGAAAGCACTCCTAAAACATTTTGACCAAAGTCACTATATCCAAGGGACCAGTTCCACCAAATATTTTCTCTTGATAATCTAAATGTGTGTATATGTAAGGAGGCAGGCAGAGATCCAGGGGACTAACACTTCAAGAATTCGGCCCCTCTGCTGGCTTTTGTCAGAGGTGCCAGGATCTCTCAGCTACAGCAGGTCACGGTGAGCAGTGTCTAGCCCGCTGTGATCGCCAACTGTAGGGGCAGAATTTTCCTTTTGCTCTTCTAGGTTCTTTGGCTGGTCTAACAATCAAAGTGACACAAGGCATATTAACCAGAGAAAACCAAAATGATGTACGTTGGGAAGCCCCATAAAGATTTGAAGATTCAAAAGGCAATCACAGAATAGAAGCTTGTAGAATACCTTGAGCTATGGAAAGAGTCTAGGGATGCAAAGGGGAGGGAGGCCTTTCATAAGAAGGTTTAGAAGATAAAGGCTGCCCTGCTAGGCAGCTAAGTTTCTTAGGTAAGAAGTTATCTGCGCTAAGAGCTCTCTCCCTGGTACAGGTCCCCTCTCTGGTGTAAACGTAGGCAGATGAGGGTACAGGGAAGAGCTTTTCTCGAATCTGCTGGGTATGCATCGCCTTTAGGTTAAAATAATCCTTTTGCCAAAGAAACATGTTTTGGGGTGGCAAAATCTGCTCCCCTTCATAGCTGAATCCTAGATCTGTGATCAATTGCTCAGCTTAAACCAAATTATATCCGGAGGATATCATTTTCACACCTCGGATTCACATTCAAAGTATTTTTCTGCTTCTTACGGCGGAAGAGAAGGAATGAAACCAACACTGGAAGCCAGATTTGAGAGGGAAAGACACCTGGGTAATCAGAAGGCTTTGTTCCCTAAAGCCCAGTTAAATAGTGTTGAGCCATCACTCAGTGCTAACAGAAACAGTTTTCTCTTGCATTGCTCTAAAACCAACTACTAAATAATGTTAAGATATCTTTGAGGCAATAATGTATAATCACTCACAGTTCTTTTGAAGGGAATGTGGCTAAGATAAAAAAAAAAAAAAAAGCCCAAAGGCAGAGAGCTTTTAACTACCAGCCATTTGGCAATATTACCATCCACACTCCCTCCTGCCCTACTCCCCTCCCTCCAACCCTTAGTATAAATCTTCTCTCTGGATTTAGCGTTGGACAGAGAGATTGTGAAATCACTTAAAAAAAAAAAGTTCTTGGTGTTGTTCTTTATTTGTTCTGTTCACTTTGGTACATTTTATTTTATTTTATTTTTAATTTTTTTTTAACGTTTATTTATTTTTGAGACAGAGAGAGACGGAGCATGAATGGGGGAGGGTCAAAGAGAGGGAGACACAGAATCCGAAACAGGCTCCAGGCTCTGAGCTGTCAGCACAGAGCCCGACGCGGGGCTCGAACTCAAGGACCATGAGATCATGACCTGAGCCGAAGTCGGACGTCCAACCGACTGAGCCACCCAGGCGCCCCAACTTTGGCACATTTTAAAATATCGATGCGGTAGGGGTTCCTGGGTGGCTCAGTCGGTTCAGCGCCCGACTTCGGCTGAGGTCATGATCTGAGTTTGAGTCCCGTGTTGGGCTTTGCGCTAACAGCTTAGAGCCTGGAGCCTGCCTCAGATTCTATGTCTTCCTCTCTCTGCTCCCCCCCCCCCCGACCTCTCTCTCTCAAAAAGAAATAAACATTAATTTTTTTTTTTTTTTAAATATCAGTGTGTAGGGGCGCCTGGGTGGTGCAGTCGGTTAAGCGTCCGACTTCAGCCAGGTCACGATCTCGCGGTCCGTGAGTTCAAGCCCCGCGTCGGGCTCTGGGCTGATCGCTCAGAGCCTGGAGCCTGTTTCTGATTCTGTGTCTCCCTCTCTCTCTGCCCCTCCCCCGTTCATGCTCTGTCTCTCTCTGTCCCAAAAATAAATAAACGTTGAAAAAAAAAAATTCAAATAGAGACATTTCAAAAAGCAAATGCCCTCTCTGTGCTTCTTAAGGGATTTGCAGAGGTACGCTTGAATCTTTACTTTTTTCATTCATATCAAATTTATCTACCTATCATTTATCGATCTGTTATATATTTCAACTCTTTTAAGAGGGAGCTATAACACAGTTGGGGCCAGCTTCCACAGTTGGTCAGTGAATCAAAAAATTTGCCAAGGAATCCGTGAAATAGGAAACACGTATATATTAGACATCCATCTAGCAGCCTTTTTATGAGGGGATGGGGCGTGTCCACCAGTTGGGAAATTCTGCATGGATTTTCTTGCACATACTCATAACTTCTAGTAAAAGTATACAATTAAGAAGCAATGAGCAAGGAGAGTCACTCCCAATAAGTGAGTCTCAGAGGTTGGCACATGAACCACTTGGAGGGCTTATTAAAATACAGATTGCTGGGGTGCCTGGGTGGCTCGGTCGGTTGAGCGACTGACTTCGGCTCAGGTCATGATCTCATGGTTTGTGAGTTCGAGCCCCGTGTTGGGCTCTGTGCTGACAGCTCAGAGCCTGGACCCTGCTTCTGATTCTGTGTCTCCCTCTCTCTCTGCGCCTCCCCACTCATGCTCTGTCTGTCTCTGTCTCAGAAATAAATAAATATTTAAAAAAATTAAAAAAAATACAGATTGCTGAACCCCATCCCTAGAGCTTTGGATTCAGTAGATCTGGGATGGGGTCTGAGAATTTGGGTTTCTAACCAGTCTCTAGGTGATGCTGATGTGGCTGGTCAAGGGATCACTCCTTGAGAACCACTGTTGGAGATTTTCATCAGACTTCACAGAAAATATGTCATATTTTATAGAAAGAAAAAATAATGTTGATAAGTAGGAGAGGTAGTTAATAGAAAGTAGGTTGAGAGTGAATGTAAATATGTATGTATTAGGGCCACCCGGGTGGCTCAGTCGGTTGAGCATCCAAATTCGGCTCGGGTCATGATCTCGCAGTTGCTGAGTTCAAGCCCCGCATCAGGCTCACTGCTGTCAGCACAGAGCTCACTTTGGATCCTCTGTCCCCCTTTCACTGCCCTTCCCCCACTCACGCTCTCTCTCAAAAATGAGCAAATATTAAAAAAAAATATATATATATATGTATTTTATAAACTTGGATATACAGCAATCCATATTCACTTGCATGTTTTCCCCTAGAGCACTTGTAAATTGACATATGATGTTGATAATGTGCTATGAATAGCTGGCTTTACAAGAGGAGGAAGGAAGTCCTTTTAGAAATGAGATTGTTCTTGAAAACCCTTTCCCTCTACACTGAACAAGTTAAGCTCTCAGGGCTTCCTTACTCCCCTGTAAACTGGCCATGATTGCAAATACATTACAGGGTTCTTTTGAAGACAAAAGGTATGCTATATAGCAGGGTTTTTTTCATGGTAAGTAGGGGAGGAAATGGGGGAAAATCCCTAAGGACCTAGTAGAGAACAACTTTATTGAGGTCTCCTTGATCATGTTTTAAAAACAAAAGCATATTTTCCCTTTTTAATCTATAAGAGATGTTTGTTTTCATATAAAAATATTTTACACAATTTGACATTAACCACATTTATCTTTTGATTTTTTTTTTTTTTTCTCATTACCCTTCAGGCCCAGGGGTGAGCCCAGTGCAGGGCTCACGACCCTGGGATCAAGAACTGGGCTGAGATCAAGAGTCAGACACCTAACAGACTAAGCCACCCAGGTGCCCCTATCTTTAGATTGCTGCTAGGAAGAACAACTACTTCAGTTTGACAAACTTAGGAAAACGCTTTGTAAACAGGAAGGTATCACAGTTTTCTTATTATTAGATGTTGTTTTACTTTGGCAAACATGTGAGGCGTTCATTAGCGCATCCACTGACTTCGATGTCTCATGTATAGATTTCTTGGGCTGACGTTTGGGCTTTAAATGATCAAACATGTGATAAGATTTTTTTGTTTTGTTTTGTTTTTGTCCCGCTGTTGTCTGTAATCTTAAAATGTTACTTCCAGATTGAGTTTCAGAGATGGAACAAGGTCAACGCCATTTTGAGAGTGTAATTGACCCATGGATTTATTTATTTCTCTCTCTCTCTCTTTTTTAAAGTAAGTGCTACACCCAGCGTGGAGCTTGAACTCACAACCCAGAGATCAAGAGTCACACGCTCTACTGACTGAGCCAGCCAGGCGCCCCTTGTTTATCTCTTAATAAAGTAACAAATTTAGGGGACAGTGAGTGAATATAACAGCTAATGATTTCTGTGTTACATCATTACCCCAGCTCTAGCATAATCAAAATTTTAAATGTGTATCTTCCATTCACAGAAAAGTACTGTTTTAATGTCATGTCTAACTAAAAGAATCTGAAAACAAATATTCCAATTTATGCATGATCCATTTAATCACTATTTCTTGAACACCTCCTTTGCTGACACTGACACCATCTCCATGAGGGAGGTAGAGATACGTAGGACACAATTTTGATTCTTGCCTTTCCAGCAATTGACCAGAGAGCCGTTGGACTTTTTCCCTTTAAAGATAACCATCTACTTAAAGCTAATGATCTTAACAGCACGGCTAAAGTAACTGGTCTGCGAACTGGGGAGTCAGACAGAGGTTGTTGTGAAACCCTGTTCAGCTGCTCCCGAGGTATGTGATGGGGGGAAGGTGACTTAAATCTTTCCACTTGTCAGTTTTGCAGTCTGCAAAATGGGGACAATGTACTGCGCAGGGTCTTGTGACGAGTGGAAACAATATATTTTAAAAACATGAAAAGCAGTGACCCGTGCTTAGATCTTCCATCTCGGCTCCTTTCTACTTGCTTTTTGAGTAGCTTGAGTTTGTGAGTTGGTCTCACGCCAGGACTTTTGGACACGTGAAGATGGCTGCCTGGTTGCGTGCCCAGATCATGGTTCTGGGAGCTGCAATGAGATGGCCAGGAAGGATCCCCTATGGCTGTTCTTGTCGGAAGCGGGCAATGGCCATCATAACCACGTACGATGTCACGTCCTTCCCTGCCCATCAGCGAAAGCTAAAAAGGGAAGATAGAGTTCATCTGTAATTGAATAGAACTCAAAGTTAACTTTATGGTTCAGCAGGGAGCATACCACAGTTTTACACTGGACGTGGAGATCCAAATTAAGCTTTTTTTTTTTTTTTTTACTCTCAAAAAATTTTTACTATGGGTGTTAGAAATGTCCCTGTGTGAGAGAAACAAGGGCTGAGCCCCATTCCTTTCCTCTTCTAATTTTTGAAAGTCTCCGAAAGTAGATGGGTGTTAGGTAGGTACTTGGGAAGAGTTTCCAGATAAATTCTGGAGAAATAAAGATCAAGCTGGGAGTGCCAATACTCTATTTAAAGACGTGTAAATTAAGCATTGATCCACGAAGAGTTTATTGTTAATGTCTAATGTTAATGTCTTCAGGATTGCATAGGCAAATCAAAGATGCACGGATATTGCAACCATATATAAATTCGATAGTGGTGCAGAAAGACCACAGCTCACCATGTATTTTGATTGTATCTACAGTTGTTGTTGTTGTTTTTTTTAACTCTTTAGAGATAAATTAGAAGCTTTAGGTACACCTGTATATGTTTTTGTGGGATACAAACACAGTGTTGGGGCTTAGAATGCTCTACCCTGAAATATGACAGATTGCATGTTGACTGTATTTAAACTGGAGGTATTTGAGAAATAGAAAGTGTAGGGAGGACTCTGACCTCCCCCTTTTCCCCCGAAGCAGGTCACAGACCCTAATGTGAGGGTGCCTGGGTGGTTCAGTCAGTTGGGCATCCGACTTTGGCTCAGGTCATGATCTCACAGTTGCGAGACGGAGTCCCGCTACGGGCTCGTGCTGGGCGTGGAAACTGCTTAAGATTCTCTCTCTCTCTCTCTCTCTCTCTCTCTCTGCCCCTCTCCCACTTGCAGGTGCATGCACGCTCTCTCTCTCTCAAAAACAAAAAAAATTATGAAAGAACAAGCCTTGGTAAGTGTGCCCCAGTTTACTACTCTTAGTTCAGACCCTTTCGTCCTGTCTCATTTTTCCGCGACTTTCCACTCTTCATCACACTTAGTATGAACACACATAGGCTTAGCTGTTTCTTCGGGTCCTCATCACAAAAGTTCCTATGCCACGTGAATCTTATGTGAAACAAAACGTATCTGCTATTCTCCTGTTCATCTGTCTTTGCCAGTTTAGTTTTCAGACCCAGCGAGGGACCCTAAGGGGGATGAGGAGAAGTTTTTCCTTCTCTCCACTATGCACATACGTCTGCGTCTAACAACTTATGTATTAATTCAACACTTGCTCTTTAATATTACTGGCACCAAAAAGCCCACCAAGAAATCGTCATAAATTTACTAACATCCAAAAGTAGGGTGAGTGCCCTGCTGCACATTGTTCGTATAATCCTTTCACCTCATCTCCTCTACGTTTTGAAAGCCTGATATGCCTAATAGCAATAGGTTTTGACTTATAGCAATTTACACCCAAAGTCCTTTGCCAAGAGTATCCCATGTTATTATTTGTGGATCTAAAAGCCGGCACGTCACAAATTATATTTGTCAGTAGGTCTCCCCTCTTGTGCCCTGGCATATGAAATCTTCCTTCCCTCCTCTTCCCTCTTCTCCACTTGCCTGGCCTTAGTCTTTCTGGGATCTGTGACCATTGGCTTCAGACACAATTCCTATTCTTTCTCCTCTTTAATCACAATACAGGATTGGGGCACTTGGGGGGTTCGGTTGGTTAAGCATCTGACTCTTGATTTCGGCTCAGGTCATGATCTCACGGTTTGTGAGTTAGAGCCCCCATACTGGGCTCTATGCTGACAGCACCAAGCCTATTTGGGATTCTCTCTCTCTCTCCCTCTCTCTCTGCCCCTTCCCTGCACGTGCACAGGAGCATGTGTGCTCTCTCTTTCTCTCAAAATAAATAAACATACGGGCGCCTGGGTGGCTCAGTCGGTTAAGCGTCCGACTTCGGCTCAGGTCATGATCTCGCAGTCCGTGAGTTCGAGCCCCGCGTCGGGCTCTGTGCTGCCAGCTCAGAGCCTGGAGCCTGTTTCAGATTCTGTGTCTCCCTCTCTCTGACCCTCCCCCGTTCATGCTCTGTCTCTCTCTGTCTCAAAAATAAACATTAAAAAAAAATTAAAAAAAAATAAACATAAAAGAATAAAAAAAAACATACAGGGTTGGATGTTCTATGAATCTTGTCATAGCATACAGAGTAGAAAAATTCTTTATCAGTCATAAAGTAAGGTATTTACTCCCCCCCCTTTTTGTCCTAAAAAGTTTGTCATCGAGGTCTTCATGGGAATATAACAGTAAATTACCCTTTAATGGAAAAATCATATTCGATTTATAGATTTCTTTTCCCTCTAAGAACGTAATTTACCAACCTACCTTTAGTTAAGAATTGCCCGTGTTGGCTAATAATTAATGCATTTCTGTGACTTCTGAGTAACTAGCATTCAAATGTGGACCTAAAAAAAAAATCACAATATTCTTTTCATGGTAATCTGAAATCTTGTAGGCAAGGCATTAAAGCTGATCATTTGCAACTGAAGAGAAGTTACTCGCCAAATTCATAGTTTCCCATTTAAGAAATTAATAAAGATATCCCCAAATGGATCTCCATATGGATTCTGGCATAAAATTTTCTGGCGGAGCACTGAAACTTATACGTGGATACACATCAATAATAAATCATCGAAATCTAAGTGAACAACGAAGCCCCAGGCCACTTCCTATCAGTCAACTTTCTTCCATCTTTTGCCTTTTGGCAAGAAGTGTTTTGGCAAGCTTTCTAGGAGCGAGGTGTTAACAATGCACAAACACAAGTTGCTCTGGTGCCCAGAAGTAGCATCGCTAGATTTTTGTGAAATGCAAACTCACTCCATCGTCCCCCAAAGGAAACCGCGGGATAGTGGGTACTTTAGTTTTTCTTATGCAGAAAGAAAAGAGTGTGCACTCCCAACAAGCACATAAAAACAAATAGTTTGTGGTGGATTTCGTGATAAGGAACGACTGCAATCTCAAAAGTGATTTCTAAGGTTTGGACAATGACAGTGGTCAAAAATCTCCCAATAGGATATTTATACGGAATTACTGCAGCCCGCTCAGATTCAGTTGAAAATAGTCTCACACCATCAGAAAAGGAAGTATTTACACAGAAATGGAACTTAGTATTATTATTTTTTTCCAGCTGGAACTGAAATTGTTCACAGGTCACACAGCTGAAAGAGGAAAACAGGCAGATTGGTTACCCTTTCTTACTTTCTCAGCTGGACATCGCGCATGTCAACGGAACGTATCTGCACAAACAGCACACTTTTACATTCAGGAAGTGATAGTTCAGAAGAAGCTTTTGTGAAACAACACTCCATTTTCTGTGGTTTGGGGTAAAGCCAAGGCAAAATGTAGATTTCTTCTATTTCATAAATGAACTCTATCATAAACAAAACTAAGTCTGTAAAGCAGATTTATAATACGGCCATTGTATGGGATTCAACACGACTGCAAAATATCACTTTTGACAAAAGTAACGCCACTGAAGATACTTGCTGCCAGAAGCGCTTATAATTACAAGGAAAGGCGATTGGTAATGAATTCTTTTAACTCTGAATTTCAAATCTTGGGACTGAAGGTTGCCCATTATTGGAGCTCAAAGGCAACTATCTCTAGAATTGTTCTTTTAATGCTTGTTGGATGGTTTCAGTTGTTCTTTTCTTGTAGGCACACAATTGTTGTCTTGATCTTTGTGATAAAAAGAGCTTCGCTAGATCTTTGTAGTGAACCCAGTTGGCTTGGTAACCTGCCTGTAGTCAGAATTCCAAAGTCGGGAAACAAAGGTTCAGAAATTATAGGCTGAGAACTGTTTGTTCAGGACTGTGGGAATCTTACTCTGGCCTGTGGAACCAACGGACTCTCTTCATTAGATCCACATTCATCCATAAACTCCGCAAATTCCTTGCCCTTTTGTCTTTTCCCAAACTAGGGCTTTAACCACAATAAAAACAAACGTGGCCATTTCTTTTATAAATCAATTCCTAACCCGAATTCCCAGGGTGCTAGAATTCTTCCCCTCCGTGTCATAATTCCAAAAGAATGACATTACTCATTCGATGTTACATTCATTTCCATAATGAGGATGTGTCAAGGGGCAAGACTTTACTTAAAGGGGTGGAGGGAAAGGGCTGCAGTGAGGTCTCTTTGAATGGTGATGACGGCTTTCTCCCTGTTCAGATATGGTCCTTTTTCCCAAGTCAATTAAATAAGCAAATAGAGTCCAGCGCGACCATTTTAGGCTGCTTAGTTTAAAAAATTCAGTCCAAATTGAATTACAATGCAGTTCAACTAATTTCACCGAAGAACACCATAGGATGGGAAGAGAAAACGGCAATTTCACTTTTTTTTTTTTTGCTGGGTGTAAAGGTATTCTTAAACCCAGTGACACGACGTCATCTGATTAAACAATTGTGACTTGGAAATGCCAGGAATTTTCCTTTGTGTGCCTAAATAATGCAAGTTGAATTCAGCAGTGTTCATAGAAATACTTTAATTACACTGAAGCTGTATCAGCAGGGAGTCATGGGAAGTATGTGAAACACTGGATAAACATTTTAAAAAGTAAGGACCATTCAAGGTACACAAAAGACAGGACAGTCACAACAACAGCGGCAACCACAACAAACTAGGGAAGCGGGCAGCTCAGTACTTTTTACGAGCACAGGGCCCAATTGTTTTCTTTGTATTTCCCACCATTGTTTTGGGGTAAAACACCTAAAAAAATGGGAAAGATGAAGCCCAACAAAGCTAAGGGACCTGAAGAATTCTGAGTCGTGTCGTGGGCAAAAAGCCAAAAGAAGCCTGAAAAATAGTAAGTCGGATAAACTGTGTTGAGTTAGGCTTGGGTGTTAGATCTGAAAACCGAAACAAGGATACACACAAATTTCTTTCAGGAAAGCTTTAATAAATGGTGTTTAAATTAAAAAAAAAAATTTTTTTTAACGTTTTATTTATTTTTGAGACAGAGAGAGAGACAGAGCATGAACGGGGGAGGTGCAGAAAGAGAGGGAGACACAGAATCGGAAGCAGGCTCCAGGCTCTGAGCCATCAGCCCAGAGCCCGACGCGGGGCTTGAAGTCACGGACCGCGAGATCGCAAGATCGTGACCTGAGCTGAAGTCGGACGCTTAACCGACTGAGCCACCCAGGCGCCCCAATGGTGTTTAAATTTGATTAAATGTCTTCCCAGTGTGAAATCCCACACAGACCCATATCCACGGCTCACTCTGTTTTCTACATAGTCCTAGCCACCTTCCAAGTTTCCTTCTGAAATTTGTAGCCCCTTAGCATAATGGCATGAAAGTTTAATGTGGTGTCAGCTCCAGTGTTACGACTCACAGCCATTAATTATTGACCAAGCAATTCACGGCTTCATAGAAGAAGGAAAATAAATAATGAGAAAGAAATCAGGCCACTTACCTTCAGTGGAACTTAGAGTATGGTTTTGTTTTTTTGCCCTGAGTGTCATGGAGCTCGGAAACCAATCTAAACTGTATCACTGCAAAGGTGATGAATTCTCGCTGGCATATTTACCTTGTTCTTTCCTTGATCTTGCTCTCTGGTCTCTCTCTCTCATTCTTCTTCTTCTTTTTTTTTTTTTTTTTTTTTTTTTTTACTGTTTCATGTTGTATCTATTTGTTAAATGCGGCTTAACTTTCTGAAAATAGATAGAAACCAGATAATTAAAATTACACATCCGCATAGTAAGGAAACCACATTATATATGAAAAAAAAAATGTTTAAGCATACTTTTCAGGCAATGTCCACATGGGAAAACAGGCAGTGGGGTGAGAAAAGTGTGGGAGAACTGAGCTTTTTGTGGATTCTGGGCACTTTTGGGGCTGGGTTTGTCTCATCAGCCGGTTTTGCTTCTGACCAGATATCGTTGAACACCAACATTCTGTGACTCAATAAAATGAGGAACTCCCAATAAACAAACACAGCATTATTTTCAGATACTCTCTTTGAGCATGTGAATTAAAAGAAAAAAAAAAAAAGAATTAGGTGCAGACTGAGGCTTAACTCATGGGTCCTCATACTGCCTGATCATTACAATCCCTGTAAATTTGTAAAGATAGCACAGGTTTCCAAGCTCAAGTGTGGTAATTTAGAACATTTTGCGTTGTGGTCTGGAAATGTGTGTTAAAAAAAAAAAATTAACAAAAATTTCCCAGAGGAATCAGATGAATGGCCAAAATGATCCAAGTAGATTCCCCTGGTTGGGGATTTTATGGTCATTGTTACAAGGAGAAGTTCTCCATTTGAAACCATTTATTTTATTTTTTAAAAAAAATATTTTTAATATGTATTTATGTTTCAGGGAGAGAGACAAGCAGAAAGAGGTAGACAGAGGGTCCGAAGCAGGCTCCACGCTGTGAACACAGAGCCCGATGTGGGGCTCGAACTCAGCAACCGTGAGATCATGACTTGAGCTGAAACCAAGAGTTGGATGCTTCACTGACTGAGCCGCCCACGTGCCCCCATTTGAAACCATTTAAACCAGAGCGACAGAGCCTACATTTTCCATAACTGCACGGTTACTCGATACAAACTGATGACTCCTGGGGGCGCCTGGGTGGCTCAGTCGGTTGAGCGTCCGACTTCGGCTCAGGTCACCATCTCGCGGTCCGTGAGTTCGAGCCCCGCGTCGGGCTCTGGGATGACTGCTCAGAGCCTGGAGCCTGCTTCCGATTCTGTGTCTCCCTCTCTCTGCCCCTCCCCCGTTCATGCTCTGTCTCTCTCTGTCTCAAAAATAAATAAATGTTAAAAAGAAAAAAAACAACAAAACTGATGACTCCTGGTATAAGCAAATTCTCATTTGATACAGAGCTGTGTAAGCCTACTTCATATTTTTATGTCTTCCACTCATTGGGTAATTTTTTTCTTCAGGGTCCCTGTTTTACATTTAAAAACACTATATTCTCGTGTTTATCTCCCCATACACAAAATGAAGGAAACTTTTTTTCCCCCTGTTGGCTTCAAAAAACTGGTTCCAACTCTTCCGTAGAGTCTATAAACGAATGATATGCTTTCAATTTTCTCTTTTTCTGCTTAACTCAGTCACCGTAAGTTTCTCTTGGGTGCAAACAAGCGAGCACCCATCACAGGCTCGGTAAGGAAAGGTGGCGAACAACGGATGTCTTTCAACATGCTTTGCAGGAGCTGCTGCAAATCATCTTCCGGGAATACTTGTGTGTTTTGACAAGTTTGTGTCTGAATTAGGAAAAGTTTCTGAAGGGCAAAAAAACGAACTGTGTGCGTGTCTTGCAAAGTGATTTCCTCTTCTTGCTGGGGTCAGCAGACATTCCCTGTTGGTTTCACTCCTTGGTTCCACAGCCACCACTCTTGCTTCAAACCACCATAATAATCTCCAAAGAGCTCTCCCGGCTGATCTTCAGTAAATCCTGATCCCATCTCCCACGGGAGACAATACAAAATGTATATTGTATCATTACACTCCCAAGCTCAAAAGCTTTGTAAGGGAAAAATGTCTCCCCCGACCCATCTGAGATTCTTCTGCCGGGGTGGGGTGGTGGGGGGGTACCTTTTAAGTCAGACTGCTTAACGATAGATCAACAAGAGAAAGAAAAAAAAAAACAAGTTTATAACACGTGGGCATGCTCCGTGATGAGTACCCCAAAGGGCTTACCTACCCTTTTAGGCTAATTTAAGGAAAAGCGACTAGGGGATTCTGGGCTGGGGGGCGCAAGTTACGGGGAAGGGGACCAGGAAAAGTATGGTAAACAAGTTGTTTTGTAAGTTTTGTTACGCAAATTGAAGTCTATTGATAAGAGCTATGAAGAGTCCTCCTCTTCAGGGTAAGAGAGAGAATTATCATTACAAATGGAAATTTTCTTTAAAGATGTAAATTTCCTTGGGAAAACTTGTGCTCGGCTTTGAGAGCTTTCCTTGTATCTGCTGGTTCTCAATGGACTTCAGCTCAAAGTAATCCATATGCCAAAGAAGCAGATTCTGGGCTAGCGTATTTTGGTACTCTACCCCGCTCCTTCCCCTTGCTTTCTGTAACCCTTAGAGGTACACACTCTGTACCACAGTCTATAAAGCCCTCCCTCATCCATTCTGCTACTTCTCTTCCACTATTCTTTCTTCTGGCCCCACGCTCACTCTGTTCCATCACAGTGACCTCCCTGCTGACCCTACAGACACTAAGCCTGGTGTCATCTCAGAGTTGGGCATTTGCTAGTTTCATCCAGTGATTTGTATAACTTTCACCTTGGGGCACCCGGGGGGGGGCTTAGCCAGTTAAGTGTCCGACTTCAGCTCAGGTCATGATCTCGCTGTTCGTGAGCTGGAGCCCCACAGTGAGCTCTCTGCCGTCAGCACAGGGTCTGCTTTGGATCCTCTGTCCCCCTTTCTCACTGCCCCTCTCTGTCTCTGTCTCTCTCTCTCTCTCTCTCTTCCCTCTTTCTCTCAAAAAATAAAGAAAGAAACTTAAAACAAAAAAAACCTTTGACTTGTATTTCCTTCAGGTCTGTGCTGGAATAACTCCATAGTAGTGAAACCTTTCCTAAACATCGTCTTTAAAAACTACCGCAGCCCTACTCCCTCTACTCCGTTTTGCTTTATTTCCCTCCACCGCCCTACACATCATCTGACACATATGCTCATAATTTGCTTGTGTGCTTCCTAATTTTCTATCTGTCCCCATTAGAACGTAAGATAAAGGTGTTTCTGTTTTAACTGCGTCATTCTCAGCACCCAGAACATACTCAGGAAGGTAGGTCGGGTATGTAAGAAATAATATTTGTTGAATGAATGAATAATTAATCCTACGTACAGCAGAAGTGTAATCAAGGGTATTCATTCGTTGGGTCAAGGACATTCAACTGATCTGTTAAAAAAAAAAAAAAAAGCAAAACTTTAGAATAACCAAAAGAAATGACTGCATATCCTTTCCATGGAGTCTTTAGAGATTACAGTTTTTTACAACTCCTTAAAGTAGAAAGTAACTTGCAGAAAATGGATAGTCATGCACATAGTTCTTAGCTACCGACATGCAAATCAATTTGCAACTGCAAGTTTTAACTTGGCTACTCCACTGTGGGAGAAGCCAGGTTTGTATCTATTTGCCAATCCATTTCAATATTCCCGGTCTATGTGTCTGCCCTTTAGAGTCTTTGACGTGTGTTCCTTTTATATTTATATACGGAGCCATGATTTCTCCTCTTTTTGTAACTCGTCCTGTAACAAATTTGGGAATATGTCTTACGTGATTTTTGTTCTCTTTTTGCCAAAAGCTGATCTTCGGTGTGATTGTTTTTAGAGCCAGCCACTTCACGTCCCTAAGTTTGACTGCTCATCTCTGATGACTAAGTACACTAATATCTGGGAAGTAAACGTCATTCCAGAAAGGAGACATGGGAACAACAGATTGAGAGGCCAGGGCGGGTAAAAATATGGGAGTATACTGGGTGTAAAACTCTAGAAAACGAGAGAAGACATTGCTTTAGAAGTGGGCATTTCTTTGATTAGGAAACAGTTACTTGTGGGGTGCCTGGGTGGCTCAGTCCGTTAAGCATCTGACTTTGGCTCAGGTCGTGATCTCACAGTTTGTGTGTTCGAGTCCCACATTGGGCTCTGTGCTGACAGCTCAGAGCACGGAGTGTGCTTCAGATTCTTTGTCTCCCTCTCTCTCTGTCCCTCCCCCACTGATGCTCTGTCTCTCAAAAATGAATAAATGTTAAAAAAAAAAAAGGAAAGTTACTTTCATTTGTTGATTAGGAACTGGTTCCTTTTTTTTTTTTTAATGTTTATTTATTTTTGACAGAGAAACAGAGCATGAGTGGGGAAGAGGCAGAGAGAGAGGAAGACACAGAATGTGAAGCAGGCTCCAGGCTCCGAGCTGTCAGCACAGAGCCCGAGGCAGGGCTCAAACTCACAGAAAGAGAGAGATCATGACCTGAGCCAAAGTCAGATGCTCAACTGACTGCGTCACCCAGGTGCCCTAGGAACTGGTTACTTTCTTAAGACACATCTCACTGCAGAGGCCAGGAGCGCTGATGCTGAATGAGAACTCTCAAAGAAAATCTTCATAATTAGGGGCACTCTTCATGATCACAAGTACTGATTCAACTACTGGAATTAGTCAAAGAACGATACAGTCACATCTCAAGAAAGTCAAATACAAAGGTAAAAAAAAATGGGCAAACAATGTTTTGCGGGACAAACAGGTTTCGGTTTGGGGAGTGACGAGAAGCAAACGGATACTGTTGTCCGAGTTGTGCACTAAAGCTAATGGGGACGGGTGTGGGTGTGCCTACTCAGAAGACTCATGCGCACACACTCCAGTGAGGCCTCCCACTTTTTCAAAGATCCCCTCTCTGAGATCTGGCATCACAAATGCCTTCGTGGGGCTGGAATTCACGACAAGGCACGCGGCTCTCGAGAAATATTAAGAACTCAGAATATCCAGGGAGAAGGCAATAATCCCCACATCTGAGAAATCAGCCAAATTCCTTGACACTGACCGTAGTAGTCACTGGTGCTAAACTGAAATACCACCACCAGCCATGAAGAACAGAGGTAAGCAGCAGTCCTGAGGGCAGAGCGCAACCCCAAAGCCTGGTGGCCACAGCAGGGCCTTAGACGGACAATAGATCCATAATGGCCCTTTGCTCTCCTATTCATTTTCCCTGTAGGTATTTTTTGTCCCTCTGTGGTGAGAAGAAACAGGCTAACTTGGGACTCTAGGGCGGGAGGGGGTGGGGGAAAACAGATTCTTTCCTTGTGGCTTCGAAAAAAATGCGGCTACCGCAGCTGTTATTTCTATGAAGACATCCAGTAGATAAAAGAATCAAGGGGCCAGGTAAAATAATTTAAGTATAATTGGCGACCAGGTTCTTACAGCCTGGAAAAGGGGGGAAACTGATTTGTTACTGAGGACCTAGGTCAAAGTCTTGTGCAGAAACATATGGTGTGTTTTCTTGGTAGGTTTCTCGACAGAGCCCTTTAGGGTGTAGATTTCTGAGGCTTAAGTTACAAATTCGAGGACTATGTAGACCCAGGCTTGGTGTTAAAAATGATCGATCTGGGGGCGCCTGGGTGGCGCAGTCGGTTGAGCGTCCGACTTCAGCCAGGTCACGATCTCGCGGTCCGTGAGTTCGAGCCCCGTGTCGGGCTCTGGGCTGATGGCTCAGAGCCTGGAGCCTGTTTCCGATTCTGTGTCTCCCTCTCTCTCTGCCCCTCCCCCGTTCATGCTCTGTCTCTCTCTGTCCCAAAAATAAATAAACGTTGAAAAAAAAGAATAAATCCTGTGAGAGTAAATTGTTTAGGCCCACATCGGTTTGGGGGTTTGCAACTTACTCATACGTATATATGACTATAGCATAGTTCACCTGTTCCATGATCCTTTGGGCAGAATCTCTTAAGCCATGCCAGGGCCTAGCTATGTGTGAGAGAAAGAAAGAAAAAGCAAATAAAAATCCACCATGCTAAATGCTCTCAAGAGGGTCACCTTTCCAATCCAGTACCTGCCCCTAGGAAACACCGACACCAAAGGCAAGTTTGTTTATGACTACGGTCCGCTGCTCATCTGCACAATTTATTAGCCACATAAAATAGTTCGTGATTTTGTACTACGGTGGATTTGACAGATGTGTCCACATATCTTACATAATACTTGGGCCGGCTCTGTTTAAATTTAAATTTACATATATTAGCTGAGAAGTTTCTAGGCTGGGTATATACCCTGCCCTGTACCTAGAGACTGAGAAACCTAATGTAAACTAACCATCACAGCTCTAGGAAATGTGTTCTTTCCATATTTTCTTTGAGTGACCAGAAAAAAAAAATTACCAGGACTTATATTTAGACACATATCAAGCTTCATCTTCTACTTTCAGAAGTGCAGGTTGTAAATGACTCTCTTCTTTCTTTCATAGAAACTCATATATTTCTACACAGAATTCCCTCAGCTAATTCACGACACTTGACATTAATCACATACACAGATCAACAAAGACTTTGCTTTCATATAGAAACTAATTTGGAACATATTTCTAAATTACTGCTTGTTATTGCAGTCAATTTAATTAGCTAGCTAATGACAATATCTGTTCATAATCAAAATAGTAAAAAAAAAATACCAAGTTTAGTAATTAGACCATATAATTCCTTAACAACTCAATTTTATAATGGAAAAGTGCAGTGCTTTCAGTCAATTTCCTCCAAAAACTCCTCTATATTCAAAATTAGGAATTCGACAGCGTATTCTTCTGACATTTAAAGCTCAAGATGGAGTGGTTGCGTTAGAAAGCGTGGCTCCCTCCTGGATTGTATGTGAAATTGCCTGTAAGTCACATTACATTCCAAATCCATTTCCCCTGTAACCATTCTGAGGGTATAACATTTACTCTTTGTCACCAGTGTTCTTTTCTGTAAGAGACACCAATACGAATTGTAACACAATGAAACGATTAATCTTTGTTGGGCGATTTTAATGATTCTATAATTATAGAAAACTATAGAAAATCATGTTTACCCCTTTATCAACTCAGACACTCGGTGGCATTTCAAGGCTAAGACAAAAAAAAAAGGTGGTGGGGGGGGGCAATGCGAATCTCTGTGTTCTTGTTTTAAGAATATCGTATTAACGAAAATCTATAAACCAAACGTAGATGGTGTCACAAATGCAAACTGACACATGGCTTAACGGGTGGCGGTGCAAAAATCCAGCCGGAAAAGCCCTAAAATAGGCTAATTTCATTTCTCCCAGCTGCCTGCCTTTCAATTCTTTATCTCAGCTATCGGGTTTGAATAAATTTCATCTCCCACACTACACGTAATGAGGAGGCAATGACTTATGAAGCACAGAGACCAAGTTAAGACAGAATTAGAATACAATTTTAATGAGACGGAGCTGGGAAAGTGGAAATGCTATTCATTTGACAGACTTGGCAAAATATCCAATATGATCTCAAATGCTCTTGCCTTTCTCCAAAGGGAACGTCAAATATTAAAATAAAAATTAAAAAAAAAATAGGACTCAGAAGAATTGGTTAGGGGTAGATTGTTAATGTGATTATACGCTGAAAATTAGTTATTAGAGAGGTAATCTCAGGATAGAGCAAATGTGTCTTAAAATGTAAGCGCGTGAAGTATAAAATACTCCTGTGAAAACAAACAATATGCTTTGGTTTCTCTGGAAGAAAGAAAAACACATTAATATTCCGGTAACACGCATCGCTTTGAAATGAGGTCCAGAGATTGTTGAGGAAATGGGGAGTAGACAAATATTTTCTTTGTTACTACTTACTTGGAACTCTATAAAATAATGTTACGATATGGCTTTGAGATACACCAAAAATAAGCTGGTGTGAAAACAAGATAAACTCATGCGTGACGTTCTTTTTTAGAGGGTCGATAGCCAATGTGAACCTTGTGAACAGGAGAAAGCATCTACGAGAGGTGGTAGGGACTGCCCTGGGGTGTGTAAAGGGTCCCTGGCTAGTAAGAAAGATTTGCACCAAAATGAAGGCATTTATTTTCACACTTGGAAAAACAAAAAAACAAAAAACCCCCTCCAAGGACATAGGGTATTTGTTCTATGAAAAACTTGGCTGCCTCAAAATAACAGTAACAACTAAAAGTTAAGGACTCCACCCCACCCAAGAACAATGTAAAGGGATTTTCAAGAATGTTTTGCCACTCAGCTTATGTCATGGGATGTCCTGTCTTCTTCAGAAACCCTGTCCTCAGCTGGGTCGAGAGGGAGTCTGGGTCACATTGAACCACTCAGCAAGGCTACTCATAGTCTGCATTTTAAATCCATTCCCCAAACATCCTCCCGGAGGTAAAAATAGCCTTTTTCTTTTCTCCTCCTGCTCCTACCTACTCCATACTGTTTCTGGCTTTCTTTTAGTGATTACTTCCTGTCGGTTTTTCTAGTGCATAAAACATCTGTGATTTGCTGCAGGCGCTCGATATTTATGCGGAGAGCCTCACAGCAGGTGCCACTTAAAAAAAAAAAAAGGCCCCTTCGAGCCTGAGCACGCTAGTGTTATCCCATGACCTGAGGGTCACACTGCGGGGGGCTGCACAATGTTTAGTAAAGGAAGGCTCCTTCCATCAACAACTGATAAAACAGTGTTTTGTCTGGTAGACTCAACTTTTTAGGAAAGGATAAGCTAGTGTCTATATTAGTCTTCAAAAATGAATACGTGGGCTTTCAAAATTATCTGTGGATATCCTCTTCTGATTTGCATCCTATAGTAAACAAAGACCAAAAAAAAAATCTAGAAGTTTTCTAATGCTGATGGATAGTTTCCCTCCTGTGCCCCAAGACTCCCATGCCCCCAATCCACTTCCTTGACTTTGAAGTCTGGGTCCTCTAAAGCTGTGGAATTTCCTGGATAACAAACAATGCTGGGGAAGCTTTGTGGTAAGAAAATAAATTTGATAGCCAGGGGACCTGTAAATGTAGTATGCTTTTAACACCCCATCACTGGGACAAAAAAGGGGTGTGCTACCTTTTCCCGTAAATGTCCCCATTCTTTACACAGCATGTTAGGAATTCAGTTAAAGGGAATTCATGGAGCCAATTGTAGCTTGTGAATCTCTCCAGCTTTCTTCTTGTTGTTTTCCTCATGCTGATTCTGCAACGTCACCCACTGGAGTATCTCCTGTAGCCCCTCCAGCCTGGCCCTCTATAGCGACATTCCATATTTGACAGGCTCTCCTTCAGCATACCTATTGTAACTGATTGGGAACACCAGATCCAAAAAATCCAAAGAAAAGTCAAGGCAGTACCAGGAGTTCAATAACTGCTTTCTCGAGTATAGCCAACAGATCACATTTTGTCACGTCAAAGGTAATCGTTTTGGAGGACCGGATTATATCGGTAGAAAAATTCTGTAATACAGACGATATAATATACGACGTTATGCATGAAATAGTCCAAAACTGGAAGGCGAATTTCTGCTTCATGGGACAGATGAAAGAATCAACCTTCAGTTGTCCAGCATGCTAGACATACGCACGAGGAGAGGTAACACTGTCAGCTTATGCCCATTCGAGATGCTTGAAGAAATTGCGACAATCACGAATAACAGAGTTTGATTCCACAGCCCCACTCTGGCCTACCTTCTACGCCTGCCACCTCCACATACACATCTGGTTCCTAATTGAGGACCAAACTGAGTCTTCAGTAACCGAATATAAAATACTCTGGATCCGTCACTTGGCCAGTGGGTTTTGTAAGGCAAAAATTAAGGCGCTAGGTACTGTTGAACTCCCTTCAGTTTTTAGGAATCTTGCCCACAAAAGACGGAGGCGGACCTGAGACAGAGCCTGGGGCTTGGCGGACAGCGCATTGCCATTGTCACACTCCGTGCCCTTGGTTGCAGATACTGTATCCCTCCCAATCACACTTTCTCTACCAACTCCTTCCTCCATTTTGGTTTTTAATTTTTTTCCCCAGGGAAACTACAAATATACCTCCATTGTGGCAGCTCCTCACCATACTTATTACCGGTCAGTATTTCCCCCTAGACGGGTGGCCTCTTGAGGGCAAGGGCTCGACCTTGTTCCGATTCCTGTGTCCAAGGATTTCTGTATTGATGGTCAGGTGTTAAAAGGATGACTACTGGCATAGTGGCTAATCGTAGTGGCTCAGGCCACTGAGCAGTAGATAGGTGCTTAAGAAGCCAGACTTGGATTCAGGGACGGGGACCACAGAGTCCTAGTGTGTGAGAATCATCCTTCCGTATGTGAGCAGGCAAGAAAAACTAGGTATGCCTCCGCCCCTCAATTTCACTTTGGACTTTCCACAATGACACGGCAGAGAGATTAGGGTGGGACTGAATCAGACGAGGTAGGAAGTCCATTCCTAGTGACATCGGGACTCTCCAGGCAAAATGGGGCCAATTCCTTAATCTCTCAGACTTAACTTCTCCCTTTAGAACTATTAGGATAATAGCAGCTGCCTCCCGGGATTAAATGAATTATTACGGGTGAAGCACCTAGGGCAGGCTCGACAAATCTTACTGTCTTCTCCTTTACTTTCACCCAAAAAGTTTCTTGTCCCTGCTGCACGTGTGATATTTAGAAACTCGGTGTTGTCCGTGTCTAAGCAACGACAGAGTCAAGGATTAATAAGCCTTGTACTGTTTTTTACAGGTTCCCCAGCCACACATCTCATGGTGAGAGGTTTTTCTGAGAGGCGATTTCTGATATTTTTCATGAATCAAAACTATCCAAGGAGTCAAAGGCAGTGACGACCTTTGTTTTTTGTATTCCTCGATCCCTACCGGTGCTTCTATAACTTAAAGCTGGCTTTTGACAGGTACACAACGCATCCCACCTAGCCCATCTTCCTAGCCCTAGAGAGGGCTTCTCTTGATTCTATTAGAAAAATGTGCAAAACATTTAATTGTAGTAAAAACCACAGAACATAAAATTTACCATCTGGACCATTTTAAGTACAGTAAAACCTTGGTTGGCGAGCAAAATGCGCACCAGAAGCAAGCTTGTAATCCAAAGCACTTGTATGTCAGAGCGAAGTTCAAGAACCAGGGGCTCAGTTGTGATCACGTGACATTCAGCGTCACGTGCTACTTGTATTGTAAGACATGGCTCATTTATCAAGTTAAAATTCTGGGGCGCCTGGGTGGTGCAGTCGGTTAAGCGTCCGACTTCAGCCAGGTCACGATCTCGCGGTCCGGGAGTTCGAGCCCCGCGTCAGGCTGATGGCTCGGAGCCTGGAGCCTGTTTCCGATTCTGTGTCTCCCTCTCTCTCTGCCCCTCCCCCGTTCATGCTCTGTCTCTCTCTGTCCCATAAATAAATAAACGTTGAAAAAAAAATAAAAAAAATAAAATAAAAAAATAAAATTCATTAGGAAATGCTTGCTTGACTACTGGCAGAACAAGTTACTCCGAACCCCGGGTTTAACTGTAGATAGTTCAATGGTATTAACTACCCTCACCTTGTTGTGTAATGGATTCCCAGAGCTTTTTCACCTTGCACAAATGAAATTCTCTACCCTTAAAGAGCGACTCTCCATCTCCCCCTCCCCTGACACCTTGTTGGTAACTGTCGGTTTGGGTGTAGTTTCATATGTGGTGATACAGAAACATGTATCTTATAATTATCAGAGTCTCTTTACAAAATAGCTAGTTTTTCATCGATAAAACACCTATGTTCATAAATGTGCTTTTGAAAATGCTCACTTTCTGCTACACATAGCTTTAGTCATCATTGCACCAAGGAGTGCGGATCTTTAAAGCTCATCCTCACCAGTAAGACGCCAGATGAATACGTTTGTGAGCTTCGGCTCTGATTTGGTTGAGAATGGATGATGATGATATCGCGTGCTGGGATGGGGGTCCTGGAAGATGGTGATTATGTGGGAGACAACCAGATTACATGGTCTTCAGCCAGGTAGGCTTATTTTCTCTGAATAAGCTACAACCCGGAACACAACTGCTAAATAAGCACCACAGTGAAACCACAGAATTTGAAAAAAGAAGTTAACAACAAGGCAGGAGAATTTCTACTTCCAATCGTTGGTCCGTAGTATGTGTGACCAAGAATCCACTTCCATTTGCAGACTTCTCTGCTAACTTGCCACTTTGATTTCAGCTAGAAATGTAAATCCTAATATTACATCTGCCTAGCATTGCCATTTTTTTTTTTTTTGCCTAAATGGTCACTCTATGTTTTCTTTCATCTTCATTTCCCACGTATACATAAAACGCTTTTTCAACATTGAAAATATGATCTTGGAAGAGGTTCCATGATGAGCTATCCTGAAAATAAAACATTAAAAAGAAAGAAAGAAAGAAAAAGAAATATCATGACATTTATTGGGAAAGAATAGCAATTCCATCACAGGAGCACATTTCTCTTTACAAAAAAAAAAATAAAATAAATAAAATAAAGACAAAACAAAAACCCCACTCGTCTATTCTTACTGATGCATTTTGCCACGACCTGCATAACTAAGATGTCCCGAAGTTCAACAAGATGCCGGGTTTTAAAACCACAATAGAAAACGGGATCCACTGTTGTGTTTCTTCAAGTCAAATCATGCTGACAAGCAGAGGTCGCGTGAGGTCAAGCCCCCAAATGTCCCCCTGTCCCTTAGGAGGCTGGGAGGTTATTCATATGTTTCGTCAAGGAGGGTTTGTGGATGAGGCGGTCTTCCTCGGCACCGAAATGAAAGGTGCACTCCACGGCGCTCCCTGAAAGAGACAGGCGGCTTGCACAGAGCTGGCCGAGGATCCACTCTGCCGGCCCCTTCTCTCTGTGAGCTCCTGATTGAAGCGCCCTGGGATCCAGGGTTTCAGAGAGACCTTGGAAGTGACAAAGCAGGACCCCGCGCTCAGAACTGACACCGCCAGCTGAAGAGAAGCAGCAGCAGCTTCTTCGAGAGCGCTCACCGCCTCGAATGTCACGGACGAAAAGAAAAACGTGGGCGGGGGTTGGGGGGTCGGGGGGCTTTCATGCGATCCACAGACCTGAAACCGAATTACAGTGCCGTGGAAGCAGAGGTTTTCTTGAGCCACCGCACGGAAGACGAGCCAATGGTCATGACGGACAAAATAAATAATTGGAAACGGATTGCCTTCTGGAGTGAGCCTCATCAATACGATTGGATTTTATTTGGCTTGTTACATTAATTAGAAAAATCTGTACAGCACTGCTTGGCCTGCTAGGTGGAAGGAGATTCCAGAGAGCCCTAAATTATACACAAACCGTTAGCCTGAGCTCCAAGTTAGAGTTGAAAGGCCTTTGTTAACCAACCGGAATGAAAGGCAGTCATTTCTCCCCTGGGAGAATTGCTTGTTTCTTTATTTTTCTTAGCTTTTAAACACTTCTAACCATATTTTCCTCTCTTCTGCTAAGCCCCGTCATGAACAAAAATGTGTCTAGGGCAGCTTTTTGTTTTGTTTTGCAGCAAAACTGTTGATACGCCCATTGGTGTCCCGTGGAGACGATCACTCAGACAAGCATCATAGTTGGGAGCTGACCTACCCAATGGTGCCCGAGTTGGGTCCTTGAAAATCAAGAGGCCATAAGGGCTGACCATGAGGGAGCCATCTGCCCATGGGGCTGACCATGAGGGAGCCGTCTGCCCTTGCACAGGCTCCGCTGTGCCCAGAGGCACTAGATCAGGGTTATGAAGAGTGTGCCGTGCAGTGCTAAGCCGTTAACGGAACAGCAGTGTTCCATCCCTACCAGAGGACCATGCGGGGGACAGCATATTATCCTTAGCCATTAAGCCCAGTCACGAAGAGATGGCTTCCAGTGGGCTCCAAGATAAGGTGGGGAAGACTTTGCTGAAATGCAGACCCAGCTGCATTTGAAAATCTGTCTCGCGGGGCGCCTGGGTGGCTCAGTCGGTTGGGCGGCCGACTTCGGCTCAGGTCACGATCTCGCGGTCCGTGAGTTCAAGCCCCGAATCGGGCTCTGGGCTGATGGCTCGGAGCCTGGAGCCGGTTTCTGATTCTGTGTCTCCCTCTCTCTCTGCCCCTCCCCCGTTCATGCTCTGTCTCTCTCTGTCCCAAAAATGACTAAACGTTAAAAAAAAAAAAAGAAAAAAAAAAAAGAAAATCTGTCTCGCGAAATTCAGTACACTCTGGACATTCCTCCCTAGATGCCGGTTGGTCAGTTAGACGGTATTTACTTAGGCACATGCGGCCGAGGAGATAAATTTCCAAACACTCCATTGTTTCAATAAAGATAAGTGGCAAAGCTGGTGATGTTACAATCAGGGACCTGTCTGCAGGACAATTTCGAATGAGGCAGCATATTATGGACAACGTTTACAATATTTGTGAACATAGGGGAGTTTCTATGGTGAAGAGATGAACTTACATTTTCACTGACCCACATAGTAGTTCTTTTATTTGAGTGTTTTTTTTTTTTTTTTGCCACGAACCTTCCAGAAAGCTGGGATGTCATCATGTGCACCTCTGCCTCTGAGCCTCTGATGATTCTCGTCATCGTGGAACGATTGGGCTCTGCCCTCTTGCTTCTGATTTGCTGGCAATAGACCTTCAGCTAACAGTATATCTGCTCAGCCGAAGATGGAGTGCTAATCTAGAGGGACTCGAAATGGCTCTGTCATTTTCTAGATGACAGCTCCTATTTTCCACTGGCTTCTGGCCCATGTGCTACCATCCATCTCTGTCAAGAAGACACTTGCTTATCTGGTTGCTCGAAATGCTTTTGTTAAAAACACGTAACTGCAGTTCATCAGTCTTGTGAGCAAGTTGTTGATTTTGCTAAACTAAGTTTAAACTCTGCTGTGGTTTTGTGATATGACATCTATTTTTATTAGATATTGTCATGATTATTTATAGTGTCTTAGAAGCACACTAGGGTTTACAAAAACGTGAGTTAATCAGCCAGTCGAGTGGTGTAAAACAAAACTTTCAGGACTATGGGGTACACATATTAACATCATTCGTCATTTTCTGGCAACTCTGAATTAAGAAGTTACTTACTGAGAAGGGAGGGAAGTTGAATCAGGACTATAAGAAAAACAAAACTTAACGTAAATAATGTATGTTTCACAACAAACGATGGTAAGCGTTAAACGCTCTATTATAAAAAGCGGTCATGTAATTATAACACATGAAATACTATCAACTACGAAAGAAGAGCATTAATTAGCTTGTAAGAAAGAACACTGTTATGCCAACCGGAAAATATTCCTTTTGCTGATATTCTTTTGGTTTTGACCGGTGTGCTCATGCCCTTCTCGTTCAGTCACGACTTGACCACTCACACCTTGGGCAAACCCCGCGTAATGGGTCCAAACCAGCCCTAACCTTCCAGGGAGCTTCTGACGAGTTCACATCTAACACCGTCGGCTAAAACTGGTTCAAACCCTCCTATCATATGTTAATTCCCAGCCAGTGAGGTTGCTAACAGAGTCCGAGGCGAGGGCATGCCACGTCATCTTTAAAGGGTGACGCCCAGATGGCAAAATCCAGTGCTGTTTCTGGCGGGCCTTTGTCATGCCTGCCGGTCTGAACTACACCCTCTTTGTCTTCTCTCCCCTCCCTTCAGGCAAACGCAGACTCCTGGCCCTTCCCACCAGCTGCTGGGGGTCCGCCATGTGGCCTTATTAATGGGCACGGATGGAGAGGCCAAGGGGAGTCAGGGGATGTCTCTGTGTCTGCTGTCTACTTTCTCTCAGCCTTTTAAAACTGAGTGGCTATGACAATCACTGGAGAAAGGATAGGCAAGAGCTGGCGGTCGATTTGCTGCCCACCAGATGCTTTTGCCTTGCACAGGACAGATGAGGCCAAGGCCTGAGGCCAGCACCACGGAACTCTCCTGAGATGTTCTCATCGTGGACGGGAAGTCGTGAAGCAGCTCCTGGGTGTGGAAACAGCCCTGGAGCCCTATCCTTGCATCCATTTCCCTCAGTTTTCCCTCAGTCAGACTGATGACACAGACTCTCAAGAAGAGATATGGGCCTGACCATTATTACTATCAGGGAGATAGCGGAGTAACACTAGTCATGTAAATAAAATGACAGACACGATCACAATGACTAAGCAAAGTGAGTAGGCATCGCTCATAAACAGAAGCACTGCCTTTCCTGAAAGGAAGAAGAGTATCAAAAAATGAAAAGAGAAATGGAAAGTCTTGGATTTATTTTCTTTGTGGCATAATAGAAATATGTCGGAAACAGATTGGTCTTCCCAACAGGGCAATGGTATAAATTTTACGACAAGGAATTCTATTTCTAAAAAGAAAAAGAAATGAAATTTAATAAAGGGCTTCCAATTATTTATATTGACATCCGAATAGTTGTAAATTAAGAGGGGAAAAAAGGTTTGATATGAAGGTAGGTTATTCTTTCAAAAACTCATTGCATTGTTTTGAAAACCGAATGTTATGTTGATTATTTTGCAACTTATGAGCACCTATAGCCATAGATATTTTTTAAAAATATCATGTGTCTCTTTTCTCCCTGCATCTCTGATTCCATTAAAAAGGGATGAAATAAGGGCTCTTGGGTGGCTCAGTCAGTAGAGCATGTGACTCTTGATCTTGGAGTTGTGAGTTCAAGCCCCACATTGGGGGTGGAGCCTACTTAAAAAAGCAGATGAGGGGCACCTGGGTGGCTGAGTCAGCTCAACGTCTGACTCTTGACTTCAGCTCAGGTCACACTCTCACAGTTTGTAGGAGCCAGTCCCGCACTGGGCTCTGTGCTGAGTGTGGAGCCTACTTGGGATTCTCTCTCTCTCTTTCCCTCTCTCTCTACCCCTCGCCCACTCATCCTCTCTCTCTCTCTCATTCTCCGCAAATAAATAAACATTTAAAAAAATGAATGCAATAATTCATATAAAGCAGAACAAAACCCAATAAAAAGTATATGAAATTCAGCTGTAGTAACGCGAATAATACTTTTAAACAATGAGTGCTTTGGAAATAAACTAATCCTATTTGACTTTTTTTAATGTCATTTCTTCGGCTACCTTACCTATTGATAAAAAATTAAATGCCTATGAAATTTTGGCAGGTATGCCTTAGATTTTCAGACTGGTATAGGTCAATACTTTCACTTACAAAACCACCTTGCAATATATGTCCTTATGCGGGAACAATAACGATGTATTGTATCAGATGAAGACAGATCTTTAATATCTGTAGATGAGGGCTAATGCTTAGAATATGTCAAAAGTGTTAGCGGTAGCAGGACAACTGTATTCCGAGAACGGAGTCGGAGGAAATGCTACTAATCTGAGGGGAGAAAAGATTGGGGAAATAAATGATTTCCTAACAGTGAGTTAAGAAACACTGCTTACTAAGGCATTTTTATTCGTTTATTTGAAGCACCCACATGGGATCATTTCTAGAGACCAGCTTTTGCAGGGGTCTTGACACAGAGCTACATTCTCCCCTATGGAAGCAAAATAGTATGGAAGTGAATGAGTCTACATGCAGAGGGTGCACAGAGAGCAAAACTGGGAGCTGGAAGGGAGATTGTAGGGCTTACGGTTCAATCTACAGAGAAAACTAAACCAAAGCCACCCTAGCACAAGCGAGTTGACGAGTTCAAGGCCGTGCTGAACCCAGGATGGGTCTCCTCCCTCCGAGCCACATCCATATCTTTTCTTTTTAAAATAATAAAGAAAAAGGTCTTATCAAGCAAAATAGTATGCCTTACAAAGTCTAATAGTTTGTACCTCGAATATGCAGTATCATTTGAAAAATAGAGAAATATCAAATAACAGCGGTGCCTGGGTAGCTCAGTAAGTTGAGCGTCTGACTCTTTTTAAAAAAATTTTTTTTCATGTTTTACTTATTTTTGAGAGAGAGACAGCTTGATCGGGGAGGGACAGAGAGAGAGGGAGACACAGAATCCAAAGACAGGCTCCAGGCTCTGAGTTAGCCATCAACACAGAGCCCAACGCGGGGCTCGAACTCACAGACTGTGAGATCATGACCTGAGCCAAAGGACCTAAACCGAAGTCAGATGCTTAACTGAGTGAGCCACCCAGTCGCCTGCGTCTGACCCTTGATTTCAGCTCAGGTCATGATCTCAGGTCATGGGTTGTGGGTCCGAGCCCTGCACTGGGCTCTGAGCCGACAATGTGGAGCCTGCTTGAGATCCTCTCTCTCCATCCCTCTCCGTCTCTCTCAAAAATAAATAAATAAACTTAAAAAAAATAAAGTTTAAAAATGAAAGAAAAAAAGAAGCATCAACTAACAAAAACGCAGTACAAAAATGTTTAGAGTGTGACGTTCATGTAAAATACAAGTTGAAGCCATCCTCCCTAGAAATGTAAAGGACTAGGGGGAAATGAACGAACAAGACCCAGATAGATATGAGATGGGAGGGGGGTATAAACACCATTTGTTTTCATTATTTTGGGTTCTACCATATCAAATAAGATGCAGCAGACACAACAGGCTGACAAAGTGCCATTGAACATCAATGTCATCTGCTAGCAATGTGTCTAACAAGGGCTTTGCAGTCTAATTTTCCTCTGTGTAACTGGAGCCGTACTTGCCTGCCAGAGCCATGGTGACAGTCCCACATCAGGTGACATCTGGTGACATCCCACAGGATGGGCCCTGCAGCCAGCACCTCCCAGCCTCGGTGGCTTTGTGGTTCTACTTTATCCCAGAAGGACCACACAGCCACAGGCCTCCAGGAAATTAATCACAGGGCATTGCTTACTTTAGGAAAATCATATCTTCATCTCCTTATATCATCCCAGACATCAACAGCACTAGGCGTAACCTCAGTATTAAAAAGCTGTACTAAAAATATTTCTTGAGCTCAGTTGCCCTGAGATTTTATTTGTTTGAGTTCCTGTTCCTTTCTCTGCAGATAGGAGGTGTCCTAGCTGGGAAGTATTCGTATCCAACCCATCTTGTATTGTGTCTTCTCTCTACATCCAAGAGGCACCGGATGCCTATTGTGCAATTAGGAATTGACTGCCCCTCTTCCCAGACGATACCAATCGGGACCGTAGCAAGTAATGGAGAGGGGCATGAAGTCAGCGGGGATGGTTTTGTGAGGGTGAGCACTTCAGATTTTGAACTTTCAGGGTTTTGAGAATATATCGTTTAGTGTAAGTTTCAGCCTCAGTTGATCTTGGTTCTAGCCAACACTAAGGTACTTAGTTGCCTTGGTACATAGCGGCTAGCATTTTAATTATTACTACCTTTACTCTCATTTGATTTAAGTGTGTCTGGAGGGGCAGGTCCCCCAGATCTTCGAAGGAAAATTCTGATCCCATTACTTCTGCTGGATACCGCCCGTCCTCTGTTGCCTCCACACGTACACGATTCTGCCCCCAGGGGGCCTCTTCCTGCCACAGTGGCCACCCATTCCTCTGTGTGCCATTCTTTGCAATTATTTACCTTGTATATGCCCTAGATGTATGTTCCTGGGTATGGAGACATCCAGCCCTGCTCTCACAATGGCTGAAGATGAAGCATCCTTCCCAAGCAGTGCGGTTATAATCCTAGGCTCTGAATCAACATCAGGTGTGGTGTGAATTACACACTTCATTGTTATCCCCAATTTGGTCTCATGAGGTGCCCAATTGACCACACTCGCTACTTTCTTCTATCTACTTATTAAAGCGTAGGCAATCCCATGGAAAATAATAATTATAATAATTTTTGATGATTTCCATGAAATTACATTTGACTGTTGAAAACTTCTTATACACTTCAGTTTGCTCTTGGCAGTGAACGTTATACTGTGGTCAGGAAATGCTCAGAAGTGTCTGGCATTTTCTGGAAGATTGGTCTGTAGCTTTTGGGAGTGCACATTTTCGGTGTGTTTTGAATTACAAGTGTTTTGCATATCTTGAGGTCAAGGATTTTTATAAATACTCAAGTAATTTCATTACTTTTAATTTCATTAAAAGATACACATTAGAGCCCACTGCCTTTTGTCCTTTTGAGAATTTATAGATGTTTTAATCTACCCAATTCAAATATATTTTGGGTATGCCTCAAAAATATGAGCAGTCTCGTCATCAGAAATGTGAACCATACGCAGAACTGACATTCAACTTTGAAGGACTAGCAAACTCATTGCATAATCAACTGGCTGAAATTAGTACAGTGAAATAGAAGCTTCAGCTAAATCTACAACTAAACATGAGCCAAAACTTCAAAACAGAGTCTTAAAGACTGCTGAAATTTCCCCCGTAACTTTGCTGTGCATTGTAAGTGGGTAACAGAAAACAGGTATTTGGAAAATCTGCAGTTTGGCTAATTTTTCTTTTGGCTAATAGGCTCTCAGCAAACTGACCTTGTTTACATTGATTTTTGGTAAACTGGCTTCTGAAAAATAAGCTTTTGGTAAATGAGTAAACTTGGAAAAGTTGACAAATTGGTCTTTTGGTCAACTGACTTTGAGAAATTGACTTTCAGGGAATTGGTTCTTTCACAATCCCCCAGAAATAAATGATGAATGGGACAAGAACAAGATTGCACATGGTAATACCAATTAGGGGTCCAGTAAGACATCAATGTATTTTTTTGGGCCTCGAGTCAAGGAGTTATGATTATAGACTGAATTTGAGGACAAGAGTATTAAGTACGTGGCGGGGAACCACAGGGAGGACACAGGTTGAGATGGGCCTGCAAGTGCCTCTTTCCTGAGGTGAGAGAGAGGGGTCCCACCCAGGCCAACAGGTCCAAGGGTTGGCTGTGTTGTAAAGATGACACCAGAGATGCCAATCCTGATGAGATTACCGACACACAGGAGCAAAGATGGAGAATATGGGAGAGATGTAGTAAGAACAACCCTGCCTGGGGCCCACGAGAGAGAATGAATTTCGCAGAGGACCACTAGACCAACGCCTAGCGTTGGGGGCCACAATCCATTCTCATTGAACCCGCAGATAATAGCAGCTGCAGCTAATCAGGGAGAGGAGAGTACTCCAGCCTGGCTTAGCAAGGAGGTGTTTATGCCTTTCCTTTTTCTTCCTTCCCTCCTTGGCTGAGTCTGTGACGAAAATGAAGACCCGGATGCTTCCACATCTGCCACCCCTTCTCCAGACTGCTGGAACCACAGGTTCCACGTAGCAGTGAAGGCAGGGAGGTGATCGCCTCTGCGTGCAGTGGGACACTGGAGTTTTAAGAAAAAACAGACCTGACCTTTACAAAGAAAATGACACAAGGGGCGCCTGGGTGGCCCAGTCAGTTAAGCGTCCAACTCTCGATTTCGGCTCAGGTCACGATCTCCTACTTCCTGGGATGGGTCCCTAAGATGGGCTCTGCGCTGACAGCGTGGAGCCTGCTTGGGATTCTCTCTCTCTCCCTCTCTCTGTCCCTTCCCAGCTTGCGTGCACATGCTCGCTCTCTCTCAGAAAAAACATTAAAAAAAAAGACACTATTATTTATAAGTAAAATTCAAGCAATTTAGAGGAACCCGATCTAGAAAGGAAATTTTCAACATACCTGGGGGGGGGGGGGAGGAAGTTACTAGAAAAAAATAAGACCCTGTCAGGTTTAAACTTCAATGATTTGGACTCCTCACTAGTCAGATTATGAAAGTCCATAGAATCAATCAGCTGAACCGTGGGAGAGCCAGAATGAAAGTGTTTCCAAGGGGATGGAGAAGACGGACGGAGTTTAGGGGAAATTTGAGGGAAAGGGTTTACAAGGTTCGGCAATAGAGTGGGTACGGAAAGCAAGAGCAGAGGATGACTTGTAGGGTTCTGGTTCGGATATCTTGTGTGGACGTTAACTCAGACACTGAAAGACGGGTGGGACAGAAGAAAATAAGACATTAGGACTGGAGTTTTCAGGGCCTGTGGAGAATTCTGAAGGAGACAACAAGAACAGAGAGTGACTGAGTCATTTCTCTCCCTTTCCACACTTAACAAATGAATATAGAGTTAGGAATTTCCAACTATATACATATATGTGTGTGTGTGTGTGTGTGTGTGTGTGTGTGTGTGTAATATATATATATATAATATATGTATGTAAAGGATTACTGAATACTGAAGTAATACTTAAAAGTGCTGTTCAGAGTAGAATATGCCCAATCAGGGGAGACCTTGTAAAATACGTTTCAGTTCTACACATATTTTTCTACTTTGTTCAGAGTGTCTCTTTTATTAATTTAAAGACAAGAAACTTATATTGTCTCATTTTCAAAAATAGGTCACATTTTTTTTTGTTTGTTTGTTTGGAAGAATTATACCTACTCAGCGTCGGAAAGGTGGAAAATACTGAAGGGAATGAACATGAACATGAACAACATGAACATGTTGTTTTCCATTATATAGATGTTTATTGTGTGCGTTGGAGTAAAAATATCACCTTGTATCCAGAATGTAAGATTGAAAACAGGTTAAAATGAGCTAGGGAAATTGCTGATTTTTGCAGAGCATTCCAAGGATAGAGAAGATGAACTTGTGACTGTGCGTGTCAGCGTATTGGTGGCAGGTGTATCAAGTTAACAATGACAGTGTT
Organism: Prionailurus viverrinus; assembly: GCF_022837055.1. Lineage (NCBI taxonomy): Eukaryota > Metazoa > Chordata > Mammalia > Carnivora > Felidae > Prionailurus > Prionailurus viverrinus. The sequence continues at coordinate 103,484,470 of NC_062561.1, forward strand.
TGTGCTGTTAATATGAAAATAGAAAGTGTGAGTATGTCCTAGATACATGACAGCATATTATTTTGGTTCAATAGAAACAGATGTTATAAAGAATTTGAATCGGAAGTAATCTTGATGGAAATATTTGCATTACCTTATACACTGTGGAAAGAGGCAAATTCCTTTTGTCTCTTTTTTTTATTAAAAAACTTTTTTAATGTTTATTTATTTTTGAGAGAGAGAGAGAGAGAGAGGGAACAAGCGTGAGTGGGGGAGGGGTAGAGACAGAGAAGGAGACACAGAATCTGAAGTAGGCCCCAGACTCTGAGCTGCCAGCACAAAGCCTGACACAGGGCTCTAACTTGCGAACTGCAAGATCGTGACCTGAGCTCAAGTCAGGTGCTTAACAGACTGAGCCACCCAGGCACCCCACCTTTTCTGTTTTTAGCTGTAACCTCAATTCTTCTGTGGGAAATAGGGATGGAATGGATCCTTTTTTTAAAAATTTATTTTAAATGTTTTATTTATTTTTGAGAGAGAGAGAGAGAGAGAAACAAAGCGTGAGCGGGGGAGGGGCAGAGAGACAGAGAGACGGAATCAGAAGCAGGTTCCAGGCTCTGAGCTGTCACACAGAACGTGACATGGGGCGCAAACCCACGAACCGTGAGATCATGGCCTGAGCCGAAGTCGGGGGCTTAACCAACTGAGCCACCCAGGCACCCTATAGATACTTTTATTTTTAAAAAAATTTTTTTTTCAACGTTTTTTTATTTATTTTTGGGACAGAGAGAGACAGAGCATGAACGGGGGAGGGGCAGAGGGAGAGAGGGAGACACAGAATCAGAAACAGGCTCCAGGCTCCGAGCCATCAGCCCAGAGCCTGACGCGGGGCTCAAACTCACGGACCGCCAGATCGTGACCTGGCGGAAGTCGGACGCTTAACCGACTGTGCCACCCAGGCGCCCCATAGATACTTTTAAAGCAATACATAACCTAAAGCAAAAGTAAACTTAAAAGATAAAAAAAAAATCTGGTGTCCAGGATGCTTCCAGGATAAAGTATTTTATCCCAGCCCAGCTGTTTCCTTTTTCATCCAATGTCTGGACAATAAAAATGAAGTAGAATCAGAAGTGACCAGCCTATTACAGTGAATGTAGCATCTTAAGTCACGAAATGGACTGTGTCTTTTCCTTCTTTCTGATCTGTAACATTTCCAGGGGAGTTACTATTTTCATCTGCCTCATTTAGGGGTATTTAGACAAACCTGAGCTCTACCCGTAATGTCTTCTCACTCGTCATTCAATCATTAATTTTTTTTTAAAGTTTTCAGGTCCTAAGCCCTCACGCTTAGGCTTTTGATGTAGTTCATATCAATTTAATAATTTATCAGTCATGGTTCAGTCAGAGAAGCAGAAGAGCTATGATGAATGAATACATATGAATTTTTTCTCTCCCTTCCTTCCTTCCTTCCTTCCTTCCTTCTCTTTCATTTCTCCTATCACTAATTTAATGTGTTTGGTTTTACTGTTGCTATTTACATATTCAATGCACTTGCAGTGCATTTTGTGTTAGGAGAGGTGAAGGCAGTGATCCAGACTTAAAATACTAAGTTTTTTAAATAGTAAGATTTCTACTGTCTCTATCCCCTGATTTAGGAGTCAGTAGCTTAGAGGGTGTGCTGCCGATTGCATTCTAAATCAGAATTCTGGGGCTCTAAAATAATCTGAGACAATCTCTTTCAAGTGCAGCACTGTCTCCATTTCTTTTATATGAAAACGCTCATGTGATTCATCTTCTCTCAATGTCTTTTCCTTTTTTACCTTTCTTAGATCAGGTTGGTGGAAACAGAGTCTGGGGCGGAGAAGTGCCCGCGGAAGGCTTATTGGGGAGGGAGTGCCTGTAAGCACTACATCCCTAGTGACGGGTGTAGGGATGCACCGGGCATTGACCACGTGGTTGCAGCTGAGGTCTTAGGCATTCCTGCAGGGAGCTCTGGAATGGGGACCGCCCTCCACAATGAGGCCAAGTTGAGGTAAGGGGATCGGGTCTTTAGGACCTTATACCAGCCAGTTATCCTCCCCTGAGAGGAGAACCTTAAGTGAAGCAGATCACTGTGGCCAGACAGCATCCAGAAAGTCTCTTGGCTGTGGTACATCAGGAGATGATATTCCCAGCCATAGGCAATTTATGGGTGGCCCTAAAGAAGGGCTCTGGGTCGGGGGCCACATACCCGCTGTGCTGCTAGACAGAAGGCAGTTCTCCGTGAATTTTGTTGTCGTTCTTACCTCTGCCCTGACGTGACAGCGCAACTTCCACTCTTGTTGGATTCTAAAATCACCATAGGTATTTATATAGCGGCTTAGTTATTTTTGGCTACGTTGAGATTTTCTGTCAGTTTTAAAGCTGTTTCTTCACTTCCGTTTGTCTATGTGTGAAGAAAATTTAAAAATTTTAATATTTTATTTCCTCTGCCAATCATTTTTATAGGCAAACATATCTCGAAGTCATTATTCCGGAATGGAGATCTGGGGCCAAACGGAAAGCTAATTTCCAGAAATTTCATGGATATTGGTGTAACCTAAATTATGAGCACCCTGAGCGTCTTCCAGGGAAGGTCCAGTGCGTGTGGAGATAGGAGAAGGTTTAAGGGAAGGACATGCTCTCTAAAGACTGTGAGTTTAGAAAATTAGAAAGTACAACTGAACGTGTTCAGCTACCGGTGACAGGAAAACAAACCAAACGGGCTAGGGTGATGGTCAATTTTAAGTGTCGGATTGACCAGGTCAAGAAACTCCCAGACTAAACATTATTTCTGGGTGGGTCTGTGAGGGTGTTTCTGGACGAGGTTTGCATTTGAATCAATAGACTCAGCTCTGGACACTGGCTTCCCCCAAGTCGATGGGTACCATCCAGTCCACCGAGGGCCTGGATGGGACAAAAAGGCTGAGGAAGGAGGAAACTGCCCTTTTCACTTTCTGCCTCTTGAGCTAGTCCATTGGCTTTTTCTTGCCTTTCCACTAGGATTTACACCATTAGCTCCCTGGCTCCCAGGCCTTGGACTCAGACTGGGATTCTCCCACTGGCTTTGCTGGATCTCTAGCTTGCAGATGGTAAACAGTGGGGCTTCTCAGCCTCCATAATCATGTGAGCCAATTCGTCCAAACAAATCCCTTTATATCTATATCATCTATATCTATATCTATATCTATATCTATATCTATATCTATCTATATATCTATATCTATTTCATATACATGTATATATGTGTGTGTATATAGAGATATATATATATCTACCTATATATATATATATATATATATATATATATATATCTTCTATTGGTACTGTTTCTCTGGAGAAACAGAGTACATTTTTTGGCTAATGTACTTAAAAAGTATGTGTGTGGCTGGATCCAGGGATTCAAATGATGTCACCTGGAACTGGTATCTCTCGATTGTTCTGCTTGGCTTTTATCTACAGAGCTATCTCCAACCTCAGACAAGCCCTCCCATGATGCCTGAGGCATCCGCCAGCAGCCCCAGACTTATTTCCTCTCCATAAAAAAAACAAAAAAACAAAATACAGGGCTCCTTTTCACTAGCAATTTCTGGACAGCATCTCTGTCTGATACTCATTGGCTAAAGGGTAGAATATAATGATTAATTGACTTAGGACGTGGGTTCACCGTTGAAACATATGATGCACTTACATAGCCTCAGAGTCAGAAAAGTGGGATTCTATTGGGGGAAAGTGGGGTGTGATTGGCAAAAAAGAGGAGAGGGATGCCAGGTAACCAAAAGAACACATGACTTCTAGAAAGAACCAAGCTATCTACTGGTATTTTCTTTTTTCTTTCTTGAAGTTTATTTATTTTGAGTGTGTGTGTGTGTGTGTGTGTGTGTGCGTGTGTGGCAGGGGGTCAGAGAGAGAGGGAGAGCGAGAATTCCAAGCAGGCTCCATGCTGTCAGCACAGAGCCTGATGTGAATCTCAATCCCATGAACCGTAAGATCATGACCCGAGCTAAAATCAAGAGTTGGACACTAAACCAACTGAGCCATCCAGGCACCCTGATATTTTCATTTAATGGATATTTAATGAATAGCTGATATATCCTGGGAACTGTATGCTGGAACACAGAGGAAAACAAGCTGAAGTCCCTGCCGTCCTAGAGCTTGTATGCTAGTGGGGAAAAAACAAATAAACAGAGAAATATGTAACCTGTTGTCCTTGTTACCAATTTATTGTCTCTCTGAATCTTCCCTTCTTGGTCCTGCTCTGTAATACTGAAGCTGGGCCTGTGTTCATTTCTACTTTTCCAGATGGTGGAATGTTAGATTTTACTAACAGAAAGCCATGGGTCAAAATGAGAGAGGCACGAAGATACTTCCTTTTGTTAGAGTAGGCAGTTAGTTAGGTTATAACAGGATACCTGGAGGTCAGCAACGAGGAAGTCATGGACAGCTACCAGGAAAGTCAGAGCCCTGTCCTGGCAACATTCCATAAGAAGCTGGATCAAACGAGACAGGCCCAAGATGGCAGATGCCATGACAGGAACCCCCTGACCAAATGAGGAAGAGAAAGCATGAAAACCTGCTTCCTGCCCCAAGTAATGAATATGCCATCTCCTAGTTAACAAGTGTCAAATAAACATAGAATCCCAGCCCTAGGCTTCATTTTCTCTCTCTCTCGCTCACTCGCTAGCTCACTCTTGCTCTCACTCTTGTATCTTGAGAGTGTACTTTTTGCTTTAATAAGCTTTTCCCCTTGGGTCACTTATCTGCAGCACTGTGTATCTGTCCTTACATTCGTTCTCATGACAAGACCAAGAACTTTTCGTGACTCCTTTGGGTCTGGCTGGGTTGAGGCCCCAGGGCCCAGGGTCTCCCCAGTTCACCTGGCAACACTTTCAAGAGTCTAGCTCTCCATTTTTATTAGGCTCAAAAGCCTTTATTAGGCTAAAAAGCCTGGAAGCTCTTGCAGATGAGCTCGAGCTGCATCCTTAGGTCAGGCTATCCCTACCAGGGTCACTTTCCATCAGTTCTGGTCTCCCACAACCTCCAGCAATGGTGGGCCCATTCTAGAGACCACCTCCAACTTTGCACAGCCTCTGCAAAAGCAGACTGCGTCTAAAGACTGGTAGAAGCCCATACCCTTAGACAAGTTTCTTTGCCATAGCCAGCCTGCATGTTCCTGTGGTGGCCATGCCATTTCTGAAAAGATCTGTACCTCAGCCTTGAAAGAGGGCAGCACTGTTAGTCCTTAGCTCCCTTATTGTGCATTCTTCCCCAGCCTAGAGGTAGTGGCTACCTTTTGCATAAGTTAAATCTAGACTCCTTAGGGTTTTCTGCTAACGCTTTTATCACTTAACCACCTCCTACTAGTTAACAATTCTTTTTTTTTTTAAGTTTTATTTATTTATTTTGATAGGGAGAGAGAGAGACAGAGAAAGAGACAGAGACAGAGAGAGAGAAAACATGCATGCCATGTGAGCAAGCTGGGGAGTGGCAGAGAGAGAGGGAGAGAGACAGAATCCCATGCAAGCTCCACACTGTCAGTGTAGAACCCATTGCAGGGCCTGAACTCTTGAACTGTGAGATCATGACTTGAGCTGAAATCAAGAGTTGGCCGCTTAACCAACTGAGGCACCCAGGCAACCCAACAGTTCTTTGCGTTACATTTCCCCTGCTTAATTATATAGTGTGGTTTCTGTCTCCTGACTGGGCACTAATATGTAGGTCATAGAGTGGTAAGTGCTAAAGGAAAAAAAAAAAAAGGTGAGTTTGAATGGGAGAGGAGGAATTGTTTTGGATAAGGTCATCAGGAAAGATTTTGAGGCCAGAAAAGAATGGGTGTGTGAAATTTGTAGAGCAGATTGTTTTAGATGGAGCAAACAGTACATGCAAAGACCCTGAGGTGGGAATGAGCTTGGCATGTCCAATGAAGAAGGGAAGCCTAGTGTGACTGGGGTTGAGTGAATGAGAGGGAAAGCGGTAGGAAAGGAGGTCATAAAGGCAGTCAGGCGTAGATCATAGCGTCCTTTGTATCATGTTGAAGAGTTCAGATTCTGTTCTGCAAGCAATGCGAAGCCACTGGAGACTTTTGAGCAGAGGAGTAACATGGCCTGACTTGTATTTTCAAGAAACCTCTCTGGTTTCTGTACAAAAGGACCAATCAGGGCAGGTAACGGGGCTATTAAAATAATTCACGCAAAGCGATGGAGGTTGGGACTAGGTGTAGAGGTGAAGATGGCCGGAAAGGGTCATTTTCTGCCTCTATTTGAAGGTAGAGCTGACAGGGTTTCTCGGTAGGATTAAGTTGCCATTCGCTGAAGTGAGGAACACGCGAAGGAGCATTTGGGGTTGGTTTTGGGTTGAGTGTGTTTGGGTCAAGTTTTCAGTTCGGGGGATTTTTTTTCTCAAATTAAAAAAAATATATATTTATTTTTGAAGTAGAGAGAGACAGAGAGACAGAGCATGAGCAGGGAGGTGCAGAGAAAGAGAGGGAGACACACAAGCAGAAGCAGGCTCCAGGCTCCGAGCTGTCAGCACAGAGCCCGACACGGGGCTCGAACTCACAAACCGTGAGATCATGACCTGAGCCGAAGTCGGCCGCCTAACCGACTGAGCCACCCAGGTGCCCCTGGGGGATTTTTTAACGTAGATTAAGTTTGATAAGCCTATTAAAATTCTAAGTGGAGATACTGAGCGAGAAATGTGGCAGACAAGCTGGGGATTCAGGGGAAAGTTAGAGACCAGAGACGTATATTTGGTTGTTATTAGCATATAGATAATCGTTTTACTGGATGAAACTCCTAATGCAGAGAATACAGATAGATAAGGTGAGTCTGAGGATGGAACCATCGATCAATGGAATATTTAGAGGTTGGCGTACAAAGAAGGACCAGCAAAGAAATGGATGGGGGTGTCCAATGAGCTAGGAGGATCGTACAAAGCGTTGTTCTAAAAGTGAGGAGGGAAGTATTTCAAGAAGGAGGAGGGAGGTAAAAATATTTTGTATCAATTGCTTCTGATAGAGGGGGATGGAACTTGAGGTTTGATCGTAGCATGTAGCCATGTGGAAGTCAACGGTGACCTTGGCGAGAGCTGTTTTGGTGGAGCGGTAGGAGCAAGAAATCTCATTGGATGGGCTTCAAAAGAGAGGTGAGGAAAGGAAGTGCAAATAGCTATTTCACAGCCCTACTGTTGTCAAGAGAAAGGAGGCCATTGCTGAATGGGTACGTTTATCAACAGAGATCGTTCAAGCATGCTTTCATGGTCATGGTTCACCCAGAGGGAAAAGTGAGTTTGCAGGAAAGAGAATAAATGCTGGTTAGACCAATATCCTTGCATGGACGAGAGGAGGAAGTCCAGTGTACAGCTGAAGGCATGGTGATGGTCATGGTCCTTGATAGGAGGAACAGATAGTTTGTTTACACAAGGAGCAGATTCTATGCAAGAAGAACAGGTTTATCGGTGAGATCCTCTGGATGCTCTTTTCGGTAACGTCTGTTTCCTCAGAAAAGTAAGAGAAGATGCTTGTTGAGAATGAGGAGTGGGGAGAAGTTTGAAGTCTGTGGAGAGAGTATAATGTGAAAAATATCATTTGGGAATGTGAGTTGACCAGAGAAATAAATAGCATGCAGGGCCATGAGTATGCGCAAATAAGACAACACATTCCTAGTAAGTGAAATTGACTCTTGCTGAAGCCAGAAGTACTCTTTCCCCTATGCTGCCTCCCAAGCCTAAAATGTGTTCATCACAAAACCCCCCTCACAACAGAAGGTCCAAATCATAGCCATTTGTCCATTTGAAGTATCCGTATCATCTATTTATGTTAAGAGAGAACTGGGACCAGAGCAGACTAGACATAGGAGCGCTAGAAAAACAGATGGACCCAAAAGCCTGTAAAAACTTATTTTTCAGCATCGGAGGCTTAGAATCCTTGGGCAAATACAGTCACAGGTATCTGAAACTCCAATGTTTTCAGGTCCAAACGAATCTTGATATGAGAATGGCTTCTCAGGCTTAGGAATTTATAAACATATCCTTTTCTTTTTAATTTTTTAATGTTTATTTTTGAGAGAGAGAGGGAGAGAGATCATGCACGAGAGCTGGGGAGGGGCAGAGAGAGAGAGAGGGAGACAGAGGATCCAAAGCAGGCTCTGTGCGGACAGCACACTGCCCAATGTAGGGCTCAAACTCGTGAACTGTGAGATCATGACCTGAGCTGAAGTCAGACGCTCAACCGACTGAGCCCCCCAGGCGCCCCTAAACGTATCCTTTTCAGGGAGTCTTAAGTTTTGCAAGTGGATGGATCTTAATTAATGTGAACCACTTCTATGCCCCACATAGGTTAAAGTATTTGAAGAGGCAGAAGAAAGTACTAATTGCTGAAATATTTTTGTTTCCTGTATTGCATTAGGATTTATTTTCGCCAGTATTAGCTCACTGAATGCTTAAATCAACCTGAGCAGGGAAGTATTTGTGGTAGAGTACTTTGGTTTTCTTATGGCATTTTTCCAGGGGAATCTGCCATCAGCCATCATTTGTGATTTTGTGGAAACTCTGCCTGCCAGCATGGACACATTATCCAGGTGATTTCTCAGCATTACTTTCCTTCAAGTGGGCCAAGGGAGTCTTCTGGAGGAGTTGATATGTAGGGACTGGGAGAGAAAATGTGTGTATTTATTCTGTAATGAACTCATTCAGTGAATATTAATGAGTGCCTACTATGTTCCAGCCACTCTTCTAGGTTTGGGGTATAAAACAGTGGGCAAATCGGGGCTCCTGGGTGGCGCCGTCGGTTAAGCGTCCGACTTCAGCCAGGTCACGATCTCGCGGTCCGGGAGTTCGAGCCCCGGCTCTGGGCTGATGGCTCGGAGCCTGGAGCCTGTTTCCGACTCTGTGTCTCCCTCTCTCTCTGCCCCTCCCCCGTTCATGCTCTGTCTCCCTCCGTCCCAAAAATAAATAAACGTTGAAAAAAAAAAAAAAACAGTGGGCAAATCAATGACTTTCTTCCCAGGGAATTTTTCTCTCTCTGAGATTGAGAACTATAAGAACTATACTGAGGGGGGCACCTAGGTGGCTCAGTCGGTTAAGCGTCTGATTCTCCATCTCCACTCAGGTCATGAAGTCACAGTTTGTGAGTTTGAGCCCCCACATGAGGCTTTGCACTGATGGCATGGAGCCTGCTTTGGATTCTGTCTCTTCTTCTCTCTGCCCCTCCCTCGTTTGTGTTCTCTCTCCCTCAAAAAATAAATAAACTTAAAAAAAAGGAACTATATTCAGGAGATTCTACTTGTTGTGTTTTCTCCTGTCTCATCTGCCTGAGCAGGAAACAAAACAAATTAAACAAAACAACCCCCTCTCCCCCCCCCCCCCCCACAGGGAAACTGAGCCAAGAGACTGAGAAATATAACAGCACTAGTGTGTCAATCTTGGGTACTTGGTTTACATCATAACTTATGTTAAATCTATTCTTCAACCTCTAAGTTACATTTATTTTTTCTATTTCTCCTTAAGATAGTTTAGGTTGGATTTTCATCTACACTCTAAAAAATACTTTGTGAGTACCTCTGAGTAGACTAAAACTCTATTAGGTGTGGAGGATATAGACAAGAAAAGACATAAGATCTTGGCTTTATAGAATCTTATGATGGGGGGAAGGCAGATAATAAATAAATGATTAATAAAATTTCGGATAGTAATACGGGCTTGAAAAAATTGAAGAAGTTTAATGGAGTAGAAAATATATGTGTGCATGTGGAAGTGTGTGGAGATAACTTTATTTTAAAATGTCAAAGAAAGTCTCTCTAAGGAATTGACATTTGAGCTGGGATCTGGGTTGTCAGGGAGCCAGCCACGTGAAAACCTGGGGCATGAGTTTCCCAGTACAAGTACAATGGGAAAATACAAGTACAACGTCTCTGAAGTCCACATGTGATTGTTGTATTCAAGTATCAGAAAGAAGGTCACGATGAACGAGGGTGGTGGGTGAGGCATGATTAATTCATGCAGAGCCTCTTAGAACCTGCTAAGGAGTTTGAGTTTTATTATAATTGCATTATGAATCCATTGGTGGCTTTAGAGTAGAAGCATAGACTTATCTGCGTCCTGTTCCAAAATAATTACTTTGTCACGTGAAGAACGAACGACAGCAATACATGAGGGAAAGCAGTAGGGAAGGGAGGGAAACGTCCATTAATCCATGAGAGAGATGTTGCTGGCTTGAACTAGGGTGGTTGTGGTGAACACAGGGAAGTGGCGGGAATCAGGAGGTATCCTTCGACAGAGCAAGTAGGGCCTCCTGATGGTTGAATATATGAGTGGAGGGTGTGAGGGGCAGAGCGAGAGAGGAAAACCAAGGAAGCCATACGGATGTGTCCTAGGTTCTTAGTCTAAGCAACTGGATGAATAAAGTAGGTAGAGAAGACGTGGAGAAGAAAAGTTCGGCAGGACTGAGGATGAGCGGGTGGATGGACGTCACAATTTCTTTTTTTTTTTTTTTAAAGTTTATTTATTTTGAGAGAGAGTGAGACAGAGCACAAGTGGGGGAGGGGCAGAGAGAGAGGGAGACACAGAATCCGAAGCAGGCTCCAGGCTCTGAGCTGTCAGCACAGAGCCCGACGTGGGGCTCGAACTCAACAACTGTGAGATCATGACCTGACACTTAACCGGCTGAGCCATCCAGGTGCCCCGACGTCACAATTTCAATATTGGATGTGTAAAGTTTGAAATGTTTCTTATCTATAACAGAGCAGATGTCGAGGAGACTGTTGTTGAATTGGCCAACAGGGAGCTTAGGAAAGCATCTGGGCTGGACACATAAATATCTATTCTATTGGAAGCCATGAGATATGGTGAGCTCTTGAGGGGGTGGGGATATCTATAGATGAGGGACAAGGACGGAGCCCTCAGACACTCCAACATTTAGAATTCAGGCAGAAAAAGAGGTGTCGGCAGGGGAGATTGAAAAGTCATGGCTGCTGAGGTTTAAGAAAGTCCAGGTGATTGTGATATTAACGAAGTCAAGAGAAGGAAGAGGTTCAAGAGAAAAGCATGTGCTCAGACTTGTGCACTGAGGACCAGCTACTGGGAGTCCAGCAAGATGAGGATTAAGAATTGAATCCTGGTTTCCTAAGTTGACCTTAAAAACTTAAGGGGCACCCGGGTGGCTCAATTGCTCAAGCGTCTGACTCTGGATTTCTGCTCACGTCATGATCTAACGGTTTGGGAGTTCGAGCCCTGCGTCAGTAGAGAGAACCCCGCTTGGGATCTTCTCTCTCTGCCCCTCCCCTGCTTGTGCTCACTCTCTCTCTCTCTTTCAAAATAAATAAATAAATTTAAAAAGAGAGAGCGAGAGACAGAGAGAGCGAGAGACGAGAGAGAGAGAGAGAGAGAGAGGAATTCCAATGGCATGGCAGTAGGGACAGGAGCTTATTTGTGGTTGGCTGAAGAGAGTTGGGGAAATTGGAACCTGGACACAGAGTATGGGCCGTTCTTTCGGAAAAGCAGAACAATAACACAGTTGCCAGAGGGAATCTGGAGTCAGGGAAAGGTCACTTGCAGCCGAGAGTCCTGGCCAATACTGTGTCATTATCCTCATTATCCAGATGAGGAAATTGGGGCTTAGTGAGTGTATGTAACCTGCTCAATGACACATGGTTAATACGTAGTGAATTACAGTTTAGTTGGGGCTTTTCTGCTGAAGTCCACACTCTTTCACACCATAAGGTAGGCTTCGCCTTTCACATTCTGTGTACAGTATCCACCACTAATAGGCAATATTCCGGTAAATATTTGCAATATATGCAATATTTGCATTATATTGTTGCTGCTGTTAGTGTTATTCTCATTTCCAGGAGTCCAGTATACTTATACCGTGGTGCCCATGACATGTGCCATTCACACAGAATAAAAAAATAATATACCAAGTGACACCCGTCTTCCTAGACTGGATTCGGGAGCACGAAGAAGCTAATGGTTTAGCACATGATGAAAAGTTTCAAACCTTAGAATTCTTTACTTTATCATCTGTTCAGGGCACAAAGGTCAAAAGTAATCACTAGTTCCCAGGTGTAGAACACAAATTAATTTTTTCACGGGCGTTAAGAGCTGCCTGTTTGCCTATGTTCTGGAATTTTGGCATTTCTAATTGTCAATTAGGTGACGGTAGAGGTGTACATCCGAGAAAGAATTCATAGGACAGTCCTCTTAGGATTCATTGTAAAGTCCCTTGTCATTGTGTTTATATTTTGAATGTCTTCGTCGATGCCTAACCTTTCAATTCAACGCCTGCTGTGCCTGTTTACGGAGATACACTTTCGTCCTCTTAAATCATTAATTTGAATACTTATAACTTTTCTTGGTACCTTTCCTTCACATCATTTGCTTGTATGTAGGTGACCTTGACTCTGTCAGATATTCTTAACTCTTGTCCAGGGTTTTGACTGAATTACATAGTCTAACTGCTTTCTGGTGTAAGCCAAGCCACGGGTACTAGGGAAGTGAAATCTAATTGCTGCCTCGTCGCTGATTCCCTTTGTGATTCTGGATAAATCACTAGCCTGCCCAGCTTCCTTGTGCTCTCATAACTGAGCTGGTAATCAACACTCTTCTCTTCCCAGACTATTAGGTTCCGGGTTTTTTGTGATGTCAAATGTTTCAGTGGTTTATGCTGTTTTTATTCCAGGGGAGGAGTAATACTTACTAATCTTACAAGAGTGTTGTGAAAATTAATTAGTTAATGTTCACAAAGTACTTTGAAGATTAAAAGCCCGGCGTAAATGCTTATTATTGTTTTATGCACACCAAGGACCTAGCTGGGCGGGCGAATGTGTTTCCCAGAGATGAAAGGATTGAACAACATAGAAAATTGTGGTTTAGTCCTGTGAGGTTGGCAAACAGGTTATTCGGGATTGCGTATGTGGGAATTACCCTCATCGGACCCTGATGGTCCACCAAGGCCCGGAAGACTGTTATTTGCCACTAGCGTTGACTTCGCAGCCAAGGTGGATGCTACTTTGTGATACTGAGGGTAACAATGAGAATGATGGTTTTCTCAGGTAGAGATGAAAGAAAGGAGAAAGGCAGCTCCAGAGCCCCGAGAGGCTAATGCTACTTCCTGCAGAGTCCTCAGAACCCTACGTGAGGATAAGAGGGAGTGCTGATTGATTGGAATCATGCTTGGTCGAGCTCCATCTGCCCGGCAGTTTTCCACTGAGGTCAGAGCCATTAAATAGAATCTGCAAGTAGCCAAATGCGTATCTTAATCCTGAACACTGCTGGAAGAGTTTGAATTGGTATAGCCTTTCTGGAGGAGAAGTTGATAATAATTATCTAAAGCATTAAAAGGATTCATACCCTTAAGCCATCAATTTCCCTCCTAGGAATTTATCTTTAACAATATTTATCTGCTTACTTTGGTGTTATTAATAATTGCAAAAATTTAAACAATGTAAATGTCCGATAATAAGGGGCTGATGAAGCAAATAACGGGTCAAATATAAAATGAAATGTTATAAAGCCCTTAAAATGAGATTCTAGACTGTGATTTGTTAACAAGAATACATACTAAGTTAGCACATTAAGTTAAGAAATATATTAAGAAAAGCCAGCTGTAAGTATAATATATATCATGATGAAGAATTTTGAAGTATTATTATTTTCTTATCTACTTATTCCTGCTTCCCAATTTCTCTTCACTAAGCATTTATTACTTTCAAATTCAAAACAATCTTACAGAGAGAAGTATGAATGTCAACATCCACGGGGAAGGAAACATACAAAATAATATGATAACAAGACTGGTATAAACCTTGGGAAAAGATCTGAAATAAATATAAAAGCATTAAATGAATGATAGGAAAGCTTCATTTATCTCAGAGTTTATGGGCTTCTTCTTGGCCTCAATTTTCTCCGAAGCCTTCAGCCGCAGGGTGTCCCCTATTGGCCTAGTATCAAGCTGAGGCTTCAGATGCTGGGGATTTATTCTACGCCACGGGAAACAGAAGCTAGCAGTACGGGGGAGTCAGGGCCCTGTGGGCAGAACCTTTGACCAAGGGAAGACAGGGGCCAGTGGATACAGTCTTCCTCCTTCTTCCCCTGAACGTACTGCACTCAGATGCTGTAGCTTATATGGCTCCCCCAAGACTCACATGCCAGAAAGAGCAATCAGCAGCACTCCATACACAGAGCGGGCCACTTCCATTAGGCACCCTTCAACTAGGCTCATCCCTTCTTCTCTGGCGCATTTCCCCTTTCCCTCACTTCCGTTTCTCTGCATTGCACTCCCTAACAAAGTGGCAGCACCCAAGCTTTTCCTCAGGCTCTGTTTTCTGGGCAACACCAAGCTAAGACACATTCTGTGAGACCGCATAGACGAAGAAACACTGGATTTCAAAGGCGCTTAGTGCCATGTATTGAATCAGACTTAATAATAGCTAGTGGTTACTGACTGGTTTCTATGGGCTAGGCACTAGACGTTATGTCACTGGACCCCATAACAGCATTTACAATTAAAGAAACTTTGGTCCACAAAGGTTAAGATGCCTGCCCAAAGTCCTAGAACTGAACACCGGAAGTTAGGTACGTCTAACACCAAATCCGATGCCCTTCACACCACACGGTATATATAATCTAAAAACGTGTGTTACAGAAGAATCTTAAGAGATGTCTCCTACCTCAAGGGTTATACCCAGGCTAAGGAGCTACAACTAGGACATGCAAAGTATCGGTGAAGAATGAGAGATGGTGTTTAGTAAAAGGTTGAATCGTGTGACACAGACTGTAATTGCTATCAAATTCAGGAATAAAGGAGAAATTCAAGAGACTGGGAGGAGGCTGGACCAAAGCTGAATCTTAACAGATGAGTATGACTCGAGAAGATGGAGGGAAGAGAGGATTAAGGAACTCAAGGCTGAGCCAACAGAGGAGATGATGAGCATGACACGTGTGTAGAATAGAGGGAAATCCAGAATAAAAGAACAATGTCCTGGGGTGGGATTTAGTAAACTCAGTTTCTCAGGAGGCAGATTGTTGTGGCTCCTGAAAGAAAGCAGAACAGTCTATGTTTTTCATGTGGGAGGAAGGAGCCACTCAATCCTTCTGAAAAGGAGGAACGTGTGATCATGCAGTGGACAGAATGATTTGGTAGGAAGGAAGAACGTAAAGGTAAGGAGGTGTGGCTATTGTGTTCAGAGTCATGAAATGTTCTAGTATGTTGCTTGGTAGATGTCAGAACTTTACTTTTTTAAAAGTTTATTTATTCGGAGAGAGAGAGAGAGGAGGGAGGGAAGGAGGGGAGGAAGGGAGAGAGAGAGTCAGAGAATCCCAAGCATGCTCTGCACTGTCAGCATGGAGCCTGATGGGAGCCTTGATCCGAAACCAAGAGTCGGATGCTCAACCAATGGAGCTTCCCAGACACCCCAGAACTCCACGTTTATCAATTAAACACACAGGCAAGCACACACAGATGCAATTACCGAATGGTCTGTCATGGGTTCTCATCTCATGCAAATAGGGGTTAGAATTCTCCAGAGCCATCTGTCCCAGGGCTGCAAGCTCCCATAACAGTAATTTAATTTCAGCTAAGATCATAAGGAAAGATAGCATTTATTTAATATTTACTATGTTGTAGCACTGTGCCAAGGTCCCCACATGTCACTAGTCATTACAACCCTTTTATTATCTCCCCTTTTCACTTGAACTCTTCTCAACTAATACTGAGAGAGTTCAAGAACTTACCTGAGTCTACTCGCCACTGAATGGAAACAAACAGTGAGAATTCAAAACTGGATCTGTTTGAACTCCTTGGTTGAAGTCTCCCATTCCCTGACTCTTTCGGGAGTTACCCTCCCAAAGCCCTTCCCCTGGGAGAGTTTGGGTTACCTGGGACACAAGAGTGACACTTGTTCTTTCGGAGCATCGATGTCAATTAATTAAAATTCAAGAACTTCTTACTTGATGAGGATCTTCGAAGACTGCATCATTCTAGCTGGCTGACAGATTCCCAAGGTGACTTGGCATTGAGGCAAATTTAACTCAGTAAATTCCCAGCCTTCATGGACTAGTGTAAAATTAAATAATGAAATTCACCAACCTATTTACGCTGACATACATGTTCACAGTGAGGAAAAAAAAAAAAAGTCCCCAGGGGAAGAACGTTCTAGCAATTAGAAAATGGGAAGTGGTGACACCTTTTCAGAAAACCTACCAGTTTTATCCCATGGGGGGACCTTGCTGGGCTAACAAATAGGACTATAAAGAAAACAAATAAACCTTGGAGATATATATTGTTTCACCGTAAAGGCTATCGAGCCCTCTGGTGAGCCTATTCTAGAAGCACTAGATTCTGTGCTTAGGTAAGCTGGGGGGTAACCTTCCTGGTGCAATTTGAGGGGTTCCGGCTGAGATTTCTCAATCTCATGGAACAGAACGGCACATTCATAATTACAGGTGCTTGCAATTTCAGCCATCAGGTATTGCCTTCTGTCTTCGAATAAAAGCTTTGGGGCTTTGCTCCTTACTTATTAACAGGCGAATACCCCTGGGAGGTATAACACCTTGGATTCTTTTCAGATAATATGCTGAAGAAGATTCAATTTAATTCCGTTCCTTTCAGTTCACTTGCCTTCAGTTGGATTCACTTGAGCCCCTACTAAGTGCAAAGCCCTTTGCTAAATCTTCACTGTGCCAGGAAGGATGAAGCAGGTAATTCATCTGAATACCTGATCAGACAGAGTTTTGGCTTTGTGGACTACAAACTCATAATACTCAACTCTGCCATTGCAGCTGGAAAGCAACATGGAAATCTGTGTCTGTGTCCCCCCAAACTTTATTAAAACAGGCTGTAAGCTGGAGGCTGATGTTGCTCTAAACGCTTATCATAGGGCAGAGGCCTCACTTACACGCATCCTCTGATGAAATAAAACCCCAAGAGGAATTTGTAGGACATTGTAACATAATCACTGGAAACACCCGGAAAAAATTGTAAAGATAATGATGCTAAGTGCCTCGCCCAGGTCCCGGGATTGAGATGGAATGGGTCCAGGGGCAGGATCTGGGCGCTGGGTATTTTCAGAGATCAACACAGTTTGAAAAGCATCACGGTGGGACAGTGCCTGGGAGCTGGTGCTACAGGCAGTGTGTAAGGCCAGGGGAATGGAAGTCTCTGCCCCCGAATCACATTAGCATTCTCCTCTCTGTGCATCTGTTTTGGAGCCTTGTCTCTTTTTTTTAATTCATTCATTCATTAATTTTTAAATGTTCATTTTTGAGAGATGAAGAGAGCGCGTGTATGTGTGTGCGTGCTCCAGTGAGGGAGAGGCAGAGAGGAAGGGGGGCAGAGCATCCGAAGCAGGCTCTGGGCCGACAGCAGAGAACCCCACGCGGGGCTCGAACTCACAAACCGTAAGATCGTGTCCTGTTCCAAAGCGAAGCCGGGCGCTTAACCAACTGAGCCACCCAGGCACACCCCCTGCCTTTTCTTTTTAGAAGGACACTGGTCATACTGTGTTAAGGGCTTCTTCTGTTCCAGTATGACATCATTTAACTCACAGCCTCGTCACGTCTGTAAAGATCCTATTTCCAAATCAGGTCATTGTCACTGAGATTGAGCGTTGGGACACTCCCACACGAGCATCTACTTCATCCGTGTGTGTGAAGGGCCCAGGTTGTATGGAACAGTGGAAGGAACACCGGACTTGAAGCTCGAGGCAGATTGGGTGACTTGTGGGGCTAAGAATAAGGGAGATGATAATGAGGAGACGCGTGAGGAAATTTCGAAAGGGAAGAGCCCTGGAAAATTTAAAGTGCGCAACGTAAGAGGAAATCAAGTAAATCAATTAAAATGTGATGTGTATGTTCTCAGGTTAGCAAGCAGTCTGGACTTGAGAAAGAAGCAGTCCCCAAACTACATCTGTGGGCCTCTGAAGTAGCAGTGATGTCCTGCTTGTGTAGACCAAGGTTCTGGCTGTGGTGCCTTGTCTATGTAATCGCACATGGCCAGAGCCAAGGGTGTATCCTCGTCACTTGGGGGCGGGGGTTGTGGTTTAGAATGCCGTTGTCCCTTTCATTCCTAGGAAGGCACGAACACAGCCCGTTCTCATTTTGCCGGTTTGTTTCAAATCGGGGTTGTGCCTCTGGGTCAATGTCCTACCTCCTTATTTCCTAATCTGGATGGTTTATCAGATCACAGGCCACTTCCAACCTGGAGCATACTGAGGACAGACCGAGAAGCCGCGAATCAGGATAGAAGGCTGGGGGAATGTGCACCTGACACTGGGTGGGATGTTGTGCCTCCGTGTCCTCCTCTGTAGGTTGGGGCCAAGAGAACCGATCCCGGAAACTCGCTGTGAATGTCTGCTGAAACAAGATGTCACGTTCTGAGCACAAGGCCAGTGGGCAATCATGTCAATAAAGTGTCAGCCCCCAAACTTGGCATTTCAATTTTCTGCAGTTCAAAGCCAGGATTAGGACAAGTCTGCGTTAGGGGAGTAGAGGGGACAGAGACATCCTGCAGGATGCTAAAATGGCTCCTCAAAGAGATCCCTAGTGCCCAGGATGGACAGAAAGAAAATGCTGCCAATGCAGATGAAATCTCCTGGAAGCCCTGTCCCTGTACGTGCAGGACTGAGGGAGGGCCCGGGCCCAGCAGGCACCCTGTGCTACCTGGCCAGAGTCCAGTTCCCACCGAGTCTGCTGGGCAAATGCTGGCCCGAAGGACCACTTACAAACAGAAGCAGCACCCCCCACAGCCAATGGAGGCTCCCAGGGAGGTAGGGGGGGGGTTGGGAAGGAAGTCCTGCAGAGGAGCTTCACTCCTGCCCCTGATGAGTTTGAGTTCGGAAAGAAGTCTGGTTAGACACATTGACCATACTTAACGAGCAATACCAACAAAGTTCGGTCTTCCACCACTGAAAATGGAAAATTAATCCAAAGCTGGTGGACAACATCCAAAGGGCAAAGAAAAAAGTCTCTGTGTATTCATTTCCCCCCTTTTTCCTTTTCCCAACTTCTTTGGAAACTCTGGCTCTCCTGGTCACTTTCTTAGGTGTGTATGTTCATGTTGGTCTCTCTGTGTGTAGGTGCGTTGTGTGCTTATGCGTGTGCACGTGTGGATGTGTGCCCACATATATGTACATGTGCACGCATGCATGTATGTGCACGTGTGCGTGTGCATTTGTGATCACGCGTGCACGTGCATACATAGGCATATGCGTGCATGCACATGCATATATGTATGTGTACATGCATGTACGTATGCATGTGTATGCATATGTGCATCTGTGAACTTGTGTTTGTGCATGTGTGCGCGCATACTTGTGCATGTGCATGCACATATGTATGTGTGCATGTGCCCGTGTGTGCATTGGTGAACGTGTGTGCATGTGTACACGTATGTGCACATGCACACACGTCAGGCATACTGGGGAGAGTGTTCTGAGGCCTGTTATTGGACAAAATGAATCAGGATCAGAGACCCTCACTCATCAAGGGATGGGGTGTCTGAACTGAGAATCACTATCAGGCCGGTTTCTCTCCTCTCCCTCCTTCCCTGCCATCCGTCCAACTGGGTAAAGCCAGCAGTGTATTAATTGCAGAGTAAGGAGGATGCTCTAGGTGGAAGGGTGAGATGAAAGGGTGGAAAGGTGAATTAGCAGGTGTCTGGTTTGAAATGCAGGTGACCTGTCAGCCCCGAAGCAATCGGGAATAGGAAGTCAAGCAATTGCCAACCTATGATGCATGCTAACGCTTATTTACTTTTTCCGTCCTTAAATTGGGAAGCAAACTCCACCTAATACGTAGCAGGGGACGGTATGGCAAAGGGGACTCTTTTTTTGTCTTCTTTTGTCCAGGAGTCCCATATACACAGTTCTGAATGTGGTCACGCAAGCAGTTGCCAGTGAGAAGTAAAGCAAATACATTCACGTCGTTGATTCAGATCCTAAAATAATTAGGGGTGTGTGTGCCTTTAGAGCACATCACGGCTCAGAAAGTACGAGATTACTTCTACTTGACTTACGGGGTGACTTTCTGATTGAAAGCATTACGCAACGCTTGTAAAACATAGCCATATTTGGAGTTTTCAAATTCTCATGTAAAACACATGATTTCATGACGCGTCAACTGTGAGAAGGGTGCTTGGAAAGGCAGTGGAAGGGAGAAGAGCGGCAGGGGTGCACAAGTAACGTCCGAGGCTGAGAAGGACAAGGGGTGGGATCACAATGGCTTTCTTCACAGGATAGTGAAGATGCCTTTGGCTGGTGATGAGGGAAGTCTTCTTCAGAAAATGGCATGTGAGTTAGACTTCAAAGATGCGGCATGGCGACTCAGGGAAGAGAGTGATTCCAGATGAGGAATAATAGAGAAACAGGAAGGGTGCCTGGGCTGTATTTCGTAAATGTGCTTTTGGAGATAAAACACAGGCAGAGGCAGACCGCTCTGTCAGTGTTTCTCGATCCTGCCTGTGTATCACAAGCCCTGGGAGCTCTTGGATGACCCCAGGCAAGAGGCCACCTTAGAGACCAACTGAATCAGAAATTCAAGAGGTGGGACCGAGACATCAGTCTGCTTAGTAGCACGCCCCAGGGGGTTCCCACGTGCTGGCAAAGTGAAGAACCCAGCTTTGCTCGTGTTGCTTGCAAGGTTGGCCTGGGCTGGAATCAGGGTTTATACATTTTAGGAAGGTTCTCGGCATTCCCTACCTGGTAAGAGTGCCTCACTGTGCCTAAACTGTGTCCTGTGGTTTATGCTGAATACCTGCTTTTCTTTTGGGAGTCTGCAATTTTGCTCTGTGCTGGCAGAGGGTGCCTACATGACCAGCCTACGGTAAAAAACCTTGGGCACCAATTCTAATGAACTTCCCTGGTAGACAGTGTTTCACATGTGTTGATGTTCCTCTGTAGACTTTTGCCAGAATAAATCATTTCTGTGACTACATACTGGGTCCTGATGAATCATCAGATCAGGCAGTGATTTGGGGGGCCCCTACCATAATAAGAATGAAGAAAATTTTAGGACCAGTCTACTCAGAAAAACCAGGATTCTGCACTAGTCTGTTTTTAATGGCTGAAGTGGGTCCCTGTGCCTTTGTAAGTCATAAGGGAGAAAGATTTGAATTGAAATGGTTTATGCAAGCCTTCTGATTATAATGGAACCTGAAAGCTGTTGTTTTCTCCTTCCTTTAAAAAAATATAAGGTGAGCACAGTGAAAAGAACACATCACAAAAATAAAATTTGAAAGAAGCAATTACTGAGTCTTTGTACCTGTCTTCCGAAATGTTAAAACTTGATGTTTTGTTTCCGGCTGCCTCAGCACCCCCTCCACAGGCTATGAGCGTGCAGCCCCAGTGACCAAGGTGCCCCAGTGTGATAAGGCTGGCCCCTGCCGTGCCTCTCCTCTCTGAACTCTGCTGACTAGTGGCCTAGGAAGATTCAAATGCCCCAAAGCAATCCCCCTGAGCCTTTCTTCGCGTACTCCAAATCCACCCCGACCCCCAATAAAGGCTCTTGTTCATAGGTACTGGCTCTCTCTTGGCTTCCACCCATTGTGCTAATGCTGTTCCTTGGTGCTTCTCACATACGGCCCCCTTTAGGTGCGCAGCGACTCTCTCTCCAGGACCCGTGAGAATAGTAAGCTTTGTTTTCCTGTGCCTTTCTTGTGTCCTTTCTTGTGGCCACACCTCAATGACCATCACAGAAAAGATCACAGAGCAGTATCACTCAGACACATTTATTTTTCTGTGTACCCTTCCAACATAAGAAAAGAAGAATGTGATATGTTCTGAACAAAATAAAAAGGCTACTGAAGTGAGCGTGTCAGCTTTATCTGTCTTAGCTCAGGCTGCCATAACAAAATACCATGGATTGGGTGGTTAAACAGCAAAAATGTATTTTTTTTCCACAGTTTTGGAGGCTGCAAGTCCCTGATTAGGTGCTGGGCACGTTCAGGTCTGATCCCCTTCCAGGCTTGCCGTTAGCTGCCTTCTCATGATGTCTTTGCATGGCGGAAAGAATGCAATCTCTCTTCCTCCTCTTCTATGGGCAACACTTCTATCAGATCAAGGTTCTACCTTCTGACCTTGTCTAACCTTAATTACCACCATAAAGGTCTGATCTCCAGTCTGGTCACTTGAGGGGGTGTTAGGGCTTCAGTGTATGAATTTGGTTTGGGCACAGTTCAGTCTATAGCACTATCCTTCCTGACAAAGCTTTACTTGACTTCCAGCTGCCATCTTTCTTCAGAGGCGCCATCTTTCTCACAGGAGAGGTTCTAACTATGAGCAGCATTTGTTTACCAGGCACCATGCCTCAGACACTCTGCAATCTGTTTTCCTCTCTCAAAAGTCCAGTGGAATTTTTCTCCTTCTTTCCTGGGTTTTTCACACACTTCATTTTTGTTTGCCGTTTTCTTTAAAAGACTTTATTTTGAAAGAACCTCCACATCCAGCGTGGGGCTCGAACCCACAATCCTGAGATCAAGAGTTACACGATGCACTAACTGAGCCACCAGGCACCCCAGTGTTCACATACTTTAATTTCCCTGTGTCACTCAGGCTGTTTTCGCCCCCTTTTTTCTCAAAATTCCTTGTTCTCATCCCTTTTCGAACTCTGAATTCACACCAAGTTTGTAATAATCCTTTTGCCCCATTTCTTTCTCTTTCAATTGCTTTTTAAAAACTTCCAGTTTGAGGGGGCGCCTGGGTGGCTCAGTCGGTTAAGCGGCCGACTTCGGCTCAGGTCATGATCTCACGGTCCGTGAGTTCGAGCCCCACGTCGGGCTCTGTGCTGACGGCTCAGAGCCTGGAGCCTGCTTCAGATTCTGTGTCTCCCTCTCTCTGACCCTCCCCCGTCCATGCTCTGTCTCTCTCTGTCTCAAAAATAAATAAACGTTAAAAAAAAACCAAACAAACAAAAACTTCCAGTTTGGAAAATCTCAAAACTACAAAATTGGAGAGAACGGCATAAAAACCCTCATGTAGCCATCTTGTCACACTATGACCTATCTTGTTACATTGATATCTAATATCAGATTACATATCATTTTGTACATAAATATTTCAGAATATTTTTTTTAAGAGAGAGAGAGGGTGCCAGTGAACCAGGGGCAGAGACAGAGAGAGAGAGAGAGAGAGAGAGAGAGAAAGGGGGAGAGGCAGAGAGAGAGAAGCGGGGCTCACCCCAAGTGGGGGTCGTGCTCACCCGATATGGGGCTCAAAGTCACCAACCATAAGATCATGACCTGAACATGACCTCTGAGCCACCCAGGAGCCTTATTTCTTAAATGTAACAACTTATAAAATCACAACCACAATACTTATCATACCTAAAAATGTTTGCAATTGTGAAATATCAACTATCCAGAATTTCCTGATTGCTCACGGATACTTTTTTCGTAGTTAGCTTGCTTAAATCAGGACCCAAATACAACCCAAGGCGTTGCAAAGTTGATATGCCTCTCAAGTGTTATTTATTTGTTTATATTCAGTTGTTTTTTGTTTTTTTTTTGAGAGAGAGAGAGAGAGAGGGAGCATGTGTGTGTATGCGTCCGTGCCGGTAGGGGAGGGGCAGAGAGACAGAGGGGAGACAGAATCCCAAGCAGACTCCATGCTGTCAGCACAGAGCCCAATGCAGGGCTTGATCTCATGAACCAAGAGGTCATGACCCAAGCCAAAATCAAGAGTTGGAGGCTTAACCAACAGAGCCACCCAGGAGCCCCAATTTATTGCTTTTTTTTCTTTTATGTTACAGAGACAGTGCAAGCAGGGGAGAGGGGCAGATGCAGAGAGAGAGAGAATCTTAAGTAGGCTTCATGCTCAGTGTGGAGCCCGATGTGGGGTTCGATCCCACCTGAGATGAAATCAAGAGTCAGATGATCAACAGACTGAGCCACCCAGGTGCCCCTCAAATGTCTTTTAAAAAAATTTTTTTTTCAACGTTTATTTATTTTTGGGACAGAGAGAGACAGAGCATGAACGGGGGAGGGGCAGAGAGAGAGGGAGACACAGAATCGGAAACAGGCTCCAGGCTCCGAGCCATCAGCCCAGAGCCCCACGCGGGGCTCGAACTCACGGACCGCGAGATCGTGACCTGGCTGAAGTCGGACGCTTAACCGACTGTGCCACCCAGGCGCCCCTCAAATGTCTTTTAATTTACAGATAACACTTCCCTTTCTTCGTTATTTTTTTCTTGATTTCTTTTGTTGTTGTTGAAGGAAGCAGGTTATTCATCCTCCAGGGTTTCTCAAGTTGAAATTTTGTTGATTGCAGTTCATGGTTATCATCCCTATAAATTGCTGGCAAGATCTCTAGAGGCATGATCAGATTCTAATTTTTTTTTTCCAAAAACATTTTAATTTCAGGATGTAATGCTCACTGCTGTTTCTTTTCCTTAGTCTCTAGTTTCTTGCTAAGTCTCAATCTCTAGAGCTCAGTTCCTCTGTTCATAGTCTTTTGTTCCTACATCTTAGCTGTTGCTTTAAAAAAGCGATACAGAATATGAGCCCCAAGTGATAAAGGATGTTAGCTATGAAACATAAATTAAACATCATTGCAGGACTCCTGAACTGATGCTTTCCAATCCAATTCTGGAAGATATTTTGTGAATGAAGAGCCCAGAGTCAAATAATTTTGAGAAAACCCTTAAACGAATAAACACAAACCATTTTCTTTACAGTGTAATTGCACACTGTAAATCTAAAGGAGGGGGTATGGTAATCAATGTTTCCTAAACTTATCTGACTAGGAACCTACCCTTCTTAAAATGATGTTTATTAAAACTCCCCCATAAGCAGTGTTCCATGGAACATACTTTGGGAACGCTGGAAAACTGGGTCTCAAGGAAGGCAAGACTAGGGATCTTTCCTCTGTTTAAAATCTGGGAAGCAGATACTTTGTCTTGCTCAACTGCTTTATACAGAATAGGTCTTAATTTGCTTTAAAAAAAAAAAAGAAGAAGAGGGAGAGGAATCTCCAACTCTCATCTGAGTTTGAGCTCAGTTTTTCGACAGTATATTGCCTTGCTCCTTGGGAATACATTGTCATCAACACATATCAAGTGAAATCAACTTCCTCTCAGCTAGTTGTCCCTAAACCTCTCTTTCCCCTTGTGCAATCGTACAATGTCTACTTTTTAGCAAGGGGCTCTGAGAATACGGACTATTTCTCAACATGGGAGCCGTTGTCTTTCAATGTGTAGCACTGTGGAGGGCAGAAATTCATTGGTCCTTAGAAATATGCAGGAATGTCTTATGAGCAGAATGAAAGATATGAACTCTTGATTACTTTCCAGAAACACAACAGGCTCATGTCTGATTGCATTTGGAATCCCTATGGCACTTGTATCCCCTTAAACAGTGTTTCCTTCATTCCTCCAGTGAATGTTTATCAAATATGCTTTGGTACTTTGGGCTGTACTCTGGGCTCTCTACCTTGAAGATATGCCATTGTTCCTCTTCTGGAAGGGCCTCGATGTGGTGAGTGACATCAGTCACACAAATAGATCATTATAACCCAGTGTGGGTTGTACAGCGATGTTTTACACAGGGAGGTAGGCAGCTCGTTGGCAGTTTCATTTTTATTAATCTTGCTGCTCAGAAGGCATTTTAAGTTCTCAAGCCTTGGGACAGCGTGTCCTATCTTTCTTCCGTCCACATGGCATGGATTGAATTGGAATACAGTCAGCATTGACAAGATTCTTACTGGGAAGTTCACCTACACCCGTGTTCCAGAAACCACACATTCTAGCCTTGCGATCTGAATAGCTACCCAATTCTCTTATCTTGTTTTCCTTCCTTTGTTGGGGAGAAATCATACAGATATAAACCAGATGAATGCTACAGCGTGGTATGATGGCATCGAGTGTGAGAGAAACAAAATACCGTTGTGGCCACCTGCCAAAATGGCCTTCTGTGATGTGACCATCAAAGCCAGACACTGTCACACAAGGTCTCTTGCGCGTCTGGAATCGATTCCTTTTGTGACGCGTGTGTTTCCTATGCGAGAGAAGTTCTAGATTTAGGGAAGTTGGAGGGAGAACTTTTTAATCTCCTCACGAAAAATGACTCACAGTTAAGAGGTCCTTTACTCCAGCTACGGTCACATGAAACATTCACAAATGGTCAGTGAATCCGCTTATTGACTTTTATGACTTTAGCAGTCAAGTCACGGAATGTTCTTTAGCTCCCAACAGAAATTATCCTTGAAAGGTAGTTCAGAGCAAAAACCCCTAACTGGCCAATAAAGCCCAAGTGATTTTTGCTTCACATTTGGGGAGTAATTTCTTATGTCAATCACAGAAATTTAGCTTTCAATCTAATGCCAGATAAAAATGTTAATATTAAAGTGATAGCCAGTAAAAGCAATTTAGTTTTATGTTGCATAATTTTTCCTTTGACAAAAACTGAATTTCTCCTAATTAGGATCCCTGCAAAATTATAAGCCTTGTGCAGGCTTCGATACATAGAGTTCTATTTGCACACACATTCATATGTACTCTTACCCCTACTCACACAGTCCCAAAGTGGATTTGTGTGTCTACAGCTACTCACATACTGTTCCCAAGGGCTTCTTTTTATGAAAAGAAGTGGGTCCTAGTTGATCGTACTGAGCAGGGAAAGGCTAAGTGGGTGATCTGGGTTTTGGCTGTTGAGAAGGGCCTATAGCTGTATTTAAAAAAAAATTTTTTTTTCAACGTTTATTTATTTTTGGGACAGAGAGAGACAGAGCATGAGCAGGGGAGGGGCAGAGAGAGAGGGAGACACAGAATCGGAAACAGGCTCCAGGCTCTGAGCCATCAGCCCAGAGCCCGACGCGGGGCTCGAACTCCCGGACCGCGAGATCGTGACCTGGCTGAAGTCGGACGCTTAACCGACTGCGCCACCCAGGCGCCCCTATATTTTAAAGGTAACTTAGTTCAAAAGGAATTAAACTTATTTTAACTTTCCAGTGGGGGTATAACAGGATCTTTAATGATAGGGTGACTCTTGGGACTGGTGTTCCACGGAAGGGATAGCCTTATAATAAATGGAAATGGTGGTTAGAATATTCTGGGTTTACTCCATGGAACAAGTCATTTATGACCTATCACTCCCGAGACAGATACAATTTCACCCATCCTTGTATCTCGCATCCTTTCACCCTGCAGATTCTGTACTAGCTGTTCTGTTTCTCTTTTTAGCCACAAATGGGCTTAAACCACCTTATTTTTTTGTTGCTCTCTTCTTTTTTCAAACGATTCACATTTGGAGCAGGTCAATAGTAACAACGGAAAATAGTAATAATAATACTGGGGGTGGGGATAAAGTCCAGTACTTTGACCCGCACTATCTCGTAACTGAGCTCCTCTAACAGCTTTGCCAGGAAAGCAGGGAAAGTAGCAAGATCCCTGCTGGGCAAACGAAGAAACCAAAGCTTGGCGACCCTCAGTGACTTTCCTAAGGTCTCTCCACCAGGACTGAGAATTGCTCAGTCTTAATCCTTGCAGCCATGTTGCAGATGCTCTTTCCGCCATCTCTCATTGTTTTCACTGGGTACCCGGCATGCAACCGGGCGGCCTACGTGACTGGTATGTGTGGAGTATTCCGGCGAACTTACTTAAAGGCAGTGGGATAATCAGTCAGGACTGACCCAAATAGACATGGCTCTCTACCCACAGGAACAGCAGGTTACAACATGGGCAGGGAGCCCAGAATGTGTCTCCTCTCAGGAAGACGGACAGGAATCTCTCTGGAGACCGGCCAGGAGGCCAGAAGGTCTCCCAGAGGGTCAAGAAGGCTGCCAGGAGGAATCTATAATGCTTCCATTTTAGGTTTAAAAGACATTATAGTCACAGCAGGCATATCTTGTACTCTACACAATGTCGACAGAAATGCACATATATCGGCTTCCATGTAGATAGACGGTATCTCGCTGTGAAGGGTGAATCTACAGGCGGCTTTCTAGTTTTAACTTTCGGTCAACCCGATCAACGTACACCACTCGGCACTGTATGTGGGATGACAGATACTTCCAGATCTTTGCTGATTGCACTAGCCGGGTAATTAATTTGGGCATAAGTCATGGTTGGACTGTTCTGCCACTGCATGCTTAGATTTTCCTCATGGCTGACTATGGCAGAGGCTGCTAACATCTACCCTTCCTTCCTCCTTCAGTCATAGAACCCTGGTTTTACAGAGGACAGCCTGGGCACCATTAAAAAACCATCTTCCACACTCCACCTTGCACCTAGGAGTGGCTGTAGAGGTATGTTTTGGTCAACCAAAGGTTAGCGGAAGTATTCTGCGGGGCCGTAGGGGTCTTTCCTTAAAAGGCAGTGGTTTGACTTGCCTTCTTGCTACTTGGAATGTGGGTATGATGGTTGGAGCTGTAGAACGTCTCTTGAGGGGCACCTGGGGGGCTCAGTCGGTGAAGTGTCGACGTCAGCTCAGGTCATGATCTGCTGGTTCTTGGCTTTGAGCCCCTGTCAGCTCAGAGACTGGAGCTTGCTTCAGATTCTGTGTCTGAAGAATCTCTCTGTCCATCTCTCTGTGTCTCTCCCCCCCCCACACACACACTCTCCCTCTCTCTCTCTCTCTGTCTCTCTCTGTCTCTCTCTCAAAAATAAAGTAAACATTAAAAAAAATTTAGAACCTCTCTTGGAAGCCCGAGGACAAAGGCAACATCCCAGGAATTGGTGAGTGAAGAACAGAAAGGAGACTGAGTCACTTTCAACTCTGAGGAGCTGCTGTGGCAGCCATGAACTATGACCTCCAGACTTACTTTATGTGTTAGAGACATAAGCTTCTACCTTGTTGAAGCCACGATTCTTGAATGTTCCCATTACAGTGGGACCTTATGTTGAGTAATACATGGATGGGCACTAGGTGACAGATCTGAGAGTAGTAAAAAAAAAAAAAAAAAAAAGGAGGAAAAAAGATTTGAAAAAAAAATTAAGGGAGAGGAAATAATTTGAAGAAGTCTAATAACCAAAGAGAATAAGCAAATTGTGTAATTGGACCATATTTAATTCTGCTGTTTTCCAATACTTTCTACTGTTACCCTTTGCCCTATGGTTTAAACACCACGGCCCTGACGGCAGGAATGATACAGAGAATTAAGTGTCAAATTACCAGCTTCTAAAGGTTTATGTAGACTTTTAAGAGCCTACAGAGAGACAATAATATATATTTAAAAATTACTCAACTTTTTATTATGAGAATTTACAACTCATTCAATAGCAGGCATAGTACTATAGTAAACCCCAACTATTCATCACTCAGCCCCCCAAACCACCAGTCCATGGGTAACCTTGTTCCATCCAGCACTCCATCTTCTCCTTCTCATTATTTTGAAAAAAAAAAAAAAAACTGTAGGGGCACCTGGGTGGCTCAGTCGGTTGAGTGTCCGGCTTCAGCTCGGGTCATGATCTCCCGGTTCGTGAGTTTGAGCCCTGCGTCGGGCTCTGTGCTGACAGCTCAGAGCCGGGAGCCTGATTCCGATTCTGTGTCTCCTCCTCTCTCTGCCCCTCCCCCGCTCATGCTCTGTCTGTCTCTCTCTCAATAATAAATAAATGTAAAAAAAAAATGAAAAAAACCTGTAAATTTTGGAATAATTTCACATTTTCAGAAAACTTGCAAAGATAGCACAGAGCATTTCCACATATCTTCACTCAGTTCTCCCTGTTGTTAAAAATCTTACATTTCCATAGTATACTTGTCAAAATGAAGAATTAATATTGATATATAACTATTAGTTAAATTTAGACTTTATTCTGATTTCACCAGTTCTTTTCTACCAGTTTTCTTTCTCTGCTCCAGATTCCAATCCAAGACACCATATTGCATTTAGCCCTGTGTTATTTTGAAGCATATCATAGATATTAAATATTTTCACTGGTAAATGCTCTAGAACACATCCCTAAAAGACAAAGACTCTTTAATGCAACTATAATGTTATCATTACACCCACAAAATATCAGTTCCTTAATATCACCTGCATCTAATCAAACACTTTCTTGTATGTATCATGTCCCTTTTTTTTATGCTCTTTTTTTCAAATCCTAGATCTAAACATGACCCAGATATTATGATTGGCTAATATGACTTTAAATCTCTTTTGTTCTACAGATTTCCTCTCCTCCTCCTCCTCCTCCTCCTCCTTCCCCTCCTCCGCCTTCTTCTTCTTCTTCTTCTTCTTCTTCTTCTTCTTCTTCACCTTCTCTCTCTCTCTCTCTCTGTCTCTCTGTCTCTCTCTCTCTCTTTCTCTGTCTCTCTTTCTTTGCAATTTGTTTGTTGAGAAAACTGGGTTGTTTGCCTTTTAGTTCCACCATCTGGATTTTGTTGATTCCATCCTCAAGGTGAGGTTTTCCATGTTTCTCTATCCTCTGCCTCCTGTAAACTGGCTTTACAGCTTGATCAAATTCATTCATTCATTCATTCATTCATTCATTCAATTAGTTTTGGCAAGAATGTTTTATAGATGGTGGTGGTGTTTTCTCCACCAACAGGCACACATTCTCTGCATATTTCTCTTTTTGTGATATTTGTGGAGGTTGATGTCTTTTGTTACAGAGATTACAAACTGATGATGTTGTCATTCTAACGTTTCTTATTGATTTATACGCTGAAATATACTTCCCTCTTATTATTTGGTTATTTTGTCACACATCACATGAGAAAGCAAGACAAATACTGATTTTCTACCTTTATTTGCCACTTTAAAAAATAGTGAGTTGATCTCTTAGCAGTCTTTAATGTTGACCAGTGAACTTAAAGTTCAAGGTCTGGGAGAACAAGTGTTTCTTAGGTTAAAGAGCTGAATGCTTAGGGGTGCCTGGGTGGCTCAGTCAGTTAAGTGCCTGACTCTTATTTTCAGTCAGGATCTCAAAGTTCGTGGGTCTGGGCTCCCTGTCAGGCTCTGTGCTAACTGTGTGCAGCCTGTGTGGGATTCTCTCTTTCTCCCTCTCTCTCTGTCTGCCCTTCCCCTGCTTGCTCTCTTTCTCTTCCAAAATAAATAAATTCATTAAAAAAAAAGCTGAATGCTTAAAACAGAGTATTTTTTTCAGTATTTCTACACTTTTAAGCTTGAGAGCCCAAACAACGTATATATAAATAAAACAAGTAACAATAAAAAATAATGTATAATATATATAAAAATACATATTATGTAAATTCAATATAGTACCATGAGACATCGTGCAGGGAAAATGAAACAGTAGCTTTCTTTCCCCTAATTTAACAGAAAGTGGGGGAGCATTAGAGAACAGAACAGAGCCTGGGTACTGATAGGATCCTGAGAAGAGCTGCCAAAGGTCCCAGTGTGTGTGTGTGTGTGTGTGTGTGTGTGTGTGTGTGTGTGTATAGGAAACATGTAGGTAAATTTGGAGGAATCTGAGAAGGGCAGTCTTTGTGCCTCAGCTCTCAAAGGGTAGCTGGAAGAGTTTTAACTCCTCAGAGAATCCTCAGCACCAGTCTGGTCCTGGGGAAGCTGGCATTTGTTGAGGCTTGCCAAGGGGGTGGGCACGTAGGCACGAAGTTCCCAGGGGCAGCCCCTTCTAATCCTATGGCCCCAGAGAAGTGTGGGGAGGGTACTGGAACCCGCAGGCATTGACAGGACTGGGCTGTGGGGCTTGAGGAGGCCTCACGGTCAGTTGTGAGGTGAGTGCACTGGCCAACTCATGTCCAGGTGGGCAACCTACGCCCGACAGGGACCCTGACACCGAAATTAGACTAGAGATGGCCATAGGGAGAGCCTAGAACTGGATTTGACCAGCTATTACCCAGAAGAGATTAAGGTTTTTTTTCTTGGTAGAGTTGAAATAAATGTAGCTTGGGGCTTCTCACAAATTAGCAGAAAAACTTCATCTCTCCAGTATAAGTCTTCATTTTAGTAAACTGATTTTTGTCCCAGAGACACGGAGAAGGTAAGATAACTGTCCTTTGAGGACTGTAAATTTAAATCTCTCTATACAGACATAAGTGGTTTGAGGTTTGAAAGGAAAGGAATCAGAGAGGCTGCTTGAGTTAATAGAAGACTGTCGATGAGCCAGGAAGCTGGCCTTCATCGGTCACTGAATTTGCTAGTGGCTGGATTTTGTAATTGTCAGCCTCCGAAAATGTGAGAAATGAATGTTTTTTTTTAAGTTTGTTTGTTTGTTTATTTGAGAACATAAGCAGGGGAAGGGCAGAGAGAGAGAGACACAGAGAGAGAATCCCAAGCAGGCTCTGAGCTGACAGTGCAGAGCCCAACTCATCACCTGAGCCACAATCCAGAGTCACTGGCTTAACTGATTGAGCCACCAGATGCCCCTGAATGTGTCTTTTTTTTAAGTCATCCAGTCTGTGGCATTTTTGCTCTATGAGCTCAAAGGGACATGATTATTTGCAAGATTCACGTTTGTGGATTAGCCTTTTGGTCTCCAGGGTCTATCTCTCCATTTGTCTAACGAAACAAATTTGAACTAAGCACTAGAGAGGCTGTATCATGAGTCTGTGAGTCTAAGTTGCCTGCCATATTAAGTAAAGTAGCCTAAGGGGGTTCTTTCTTCCATAGATAGCTACAGTTTTGCCCATTTTGTATTTAGTAAAACCGAGCCTTACCCCCAGGATGGCAGATCGCTACTGTTGCCTACCTTGAGTTTGAGGAACTTTTCTTTTTCCCTTCACTCCAACCACAAAGTTTTTACTGCACTTGCCACTCCTAGTTCCTGGACTATCTGGCCATGGGAATGGTCATATGTGTCATGTCAACCAATAAGAATCTCTCTTGAGATTTTTTTTTTTTTTACAACCGGAAGAAAGAGCACTTTTGTCTCTAATGACAGATCTGGGAAGATGTGAGGTACTAGTAGTTACGAGTTCAGCCCTGAAGAAAACTTTGGCATGCAGAGAACCTTAGGAAAGAGCAACACAGAGAATCCTAGTTTATCCGAGTCCTACTTCCTTTGGCTTTAGGCTTTATACCACCTTTACTGAGATTGGGATAGGCCAACAACAAAGACCTCTAATGGCATAAAGTAGATGAAACTTACTTTTGTTTGTAACCAAAAGAGCACCAATTAAACCAGTTAATGGAATTCAAGCCAAAGTCAATCACACATGGGCTGAAAACTGCGGAGGCCTGTGAAGTGGCTTAGCATAACTTTCAGAATATTGGCCCCACTTTCACTGCGGAAAAATACATTCCAGATAAATGGAAGAGGTGGGCCAACTTAGTTCAAGTTCTTCGCACAAACATTTTAAGCTGGTGTTCTGTTTACCCACGAAATCCACTGTGTACCCCACTCCTCAAAGTGTCACGGCTTAGAAAGACTGAAGTACAGGACATTCTTTACATATCGTTTTAATAATCCCCCAGCCTGAAGGTAATCCATGTATATATTTTCTGGGCGAGTACAAAAAAATACAACAAATACAACCAAGATCAGTAATTCTTAAAGGTACTATCTCAGTCACTATAAACCTTTTTCAAAGACAGAATTTTGGTATAAGTGGGTCTGAAAACTCCACGGCTGGTACAAAATGGATCCTGATTAAGGTTCATTTTACTGGATGGGGCACCTGGGTGGCTCAGTTAGTTAAGCATCTGACTTTGGTTCAGGTCATGATCTCATGGGCTCATGAGTTCGAGCCCCTCGTTGGGTGAGCTCAAGCCCCATTTCGGGTGAACCCTGTTTCTCTCTCCCTCTCTTTCTCTCTCTTTGTCCCTCCTGGGATTCTCTCTGCCCCTTTGTCACTTGCGCCCCCCACCTCTCTCTCTCCCAAGGAAAAAAAAAAAGATTTATTTTACTGGATTTTCTTTCAAAGTCCGAGAGTGTAGAACAGTTGTTTAGGTATCGAGGGGTGGTCATGAGGCTATATTAATATATAACTATGCTACAATCCAAAAAACGGTCAATCTCTAAATACCTATCCATGTCTCCAGTTTTACCCTGTTTTAAACTATCTGTGGTCAGTTTGGCTTCCTCCATCCAAAAAGAGATGTCACACTTTGAACTGAAAATATTTTCTGGTCATGATGAGGCTTAAACATGCAATTTCTTTCTATATTCCCCTCTGCCTATTTCTCTCACACCTACTCATATCCTTCTGGTTGTAATTTCAGCAGCCCTACATTCCCAACATCAAACGGAGGTTAAGTACCATGTTATTTAAACAAGATGAGTGTATTTGATAATGACTGAGTAGAAAAAGTGGAGGAGGAATACAGCAGAGAAGAGCGGCAACTCCCAATGGGAGGACAAGAGGAGAAATGTCTCAGCAACGCCACATTCATCGGTCTCCTCAGTAAAAATACTGCTCTCATAACGTGATAATTCATCTCCCTAAATTTTTATGTTACCCACTTTGGAAAACAGCTC
Source organism: Prionailurus viverrinus (assembly GCF_022837055.1). Taxonomy (NCBI): domain Eukaryota; kingdom Metazoa; phylum Chordata; class Mammalia; order Carnivora; family Felidae; genus Prionailurus; species Prionailurus viverrinus. The sequence goes on from NC_062561.1 coordinate 103,518,784, forward strand.
TGTCTATATATAATTTCACCCTTTTATTATGACATTTGAGAAAGTAGCCAAGACTGGTGAGGTTTAATTACGCCCATCGAGTTATTTTGGATGTTAGTTTCTACAAGTCATTCACCAATGGGCAGGTGGCAGAAGCATGTTATTCCAGAATGACCAGGCTGAGCTAGGGCTAGAGAAAAATGCTGACTCCCTTCTGTGATGTTTGTGGTGTTGGGAGTACATATCTTGTGTGTTTGCTTCGGTGATCTCATTGTAGGATTTTAGAAGAACCGGCAGCTGATTTGTTTTCTGTTTCTTTGAATAAGCTTAAAAAATGTGGCTCAAGTGTTTTCACTTAGAGATAATAAAATGATGGACAATTGTCCTGAATTCACCGTTTGTTCTAGCTACTTTCTTCAAGGTACTATCCTGAATTTGATCTTGAAATGTTAATGCATTCTGATTGCATGATTTTGTCCGAATGTGGCAGATGAAGAATGGAATTTGCACTCCGTGAGAATCTGTACACTACAGTGTTCTTAGCTTTGGTAATGATATACCCCTGGACTGCGTGTGTGATGAGAACAGACTACATGTGGACAGCTCTGGTCACTGGCGTAAACCTTTAATTACTGCTTAAATCTAGACAAGTTTTTTTTTTTAAGGACATATTGTGGGTAAAGACTAAATCAAACATATATATATATATATACACACACACACACACACATATATATACACATATACATATATGTATATACATATACACATACATATATATACATATATATACATATATATATACACACACACATATATATATGTATACACACACACACACACACACACATATATATATATATGTATGTTTGTACTTATCTATCTCCTGACAACAAAACACTGAAAAACTTACAGAAGTAAAAATGTTAGTATTCTTACGACAGTATTAAATCACAATGCATAACATTAAATAATATGATTTAGTTAGGATATTTATAATATACTGAATAGGATGTGAAAGTTCTGAGATTTTGCCGTAATAACAAGTTAGCCCGCCAAGGACATGGATTCTAACCAAAAACAAGAGACTTCTGGGTCAGAGACAAAGCTATTATTATTCACAGTGATAGCAGTAGCCAGACTGAGTATTTGCCCCAGTTTCTCAGGATCTGATTCCTACCAAGCTATACTGTGAAGGACAGGTGATTGCCTACACTTACAGTAGGTTATGTTACAGGAGAGGAACCCTGAGTTTAGGGAACAAGAACTATTTGTAATGGGCAGTGAGAATGCCTAAACTTTGCCGTGGAGAGAGATAGCATCTTTATTTTATTGGACAATAAACAAATAGGCCTTAATTTCTTTGGAGGGAAACACCGTATCTCCCAAGGCTTTTTGCTCTACAAACATCCTTGAAAATATAGTCCGAAAACAGGCTGTCAGTGGCTCTCCTTCTAAGATGTGTCAAAACAGGGGTGAACCAAGGAGAAGTGTCTTACAATGGATGCAGCATCCAGAAATGTAAATTTCTTTTTTTGTCTCTGTAATTAAACTGCACTTAGCTTTGGAATCTCCTTTTTTTTTTTTTTAATGTGGAAAACTTCTTAAGATAAATTCGGTTACTTCTAGCTTAAGATACATTTCCATTTATAAATTTCAGTTCATTTGAGATTTTCATACTGCTTTTCTGCATGCCTCTCAGGAATAAAATCGTGGCCAACACGAAAAATTATACTCCTACTTACCACATAATGTTCTAAGATGCTCCTGTAAGTTAAGTCATTTAATCCCATACGTACGCGATATTCACAGTCTCTAATTTACGTGTGCACATGAAGGCCCGGGGAAGTCACGGTGTTCCAAATCACACAACTAGGAAGAGGCACAGCTGGTATTCCAACCATGAGGTCTCCAGAGTAGGTGCTCCTGACCTGTAGGAACCGTATCACCTCCCTGCTTTTGAAGACCTCTGGGCAATCTGTGCCCCCAGAGACTTACACACCGTCTGCACCTCTCATCCAGGATCAGTCCAGCTCCCTCTGGCTTCTGCTGTTGTATCTTGTCCTACAGCCTAGCCCCTGGCTTTGTCAGCTCAACTGCCCGTTCCTTGTGAGACTTTCTGTCAACTCCTCCCTACTTCAGAACTTCTCCCCGGGAACTCAGAGCTACCTGATGGTGTGGAGAGGTAGTTCTGTGAAATCTTCCTTGAATCCATGCCTCCAAAGTGCCCCTCAGTGATGGCTTTTCCACTACTCAGGGTTTCATGTCAAAACATGGTTTAGGGACACCTGGGGGGCCCAGTTGGTTAAGTGTCCCACTTCGGTTCAGGTCATGATCTCATGGTTTATGGGTTCGAGTCCCTCATTGGGCTCTGTGGCAACAGGGCAGAGCCTGCTTGGGTTCTCTTTTTCTCCCTCTCTCTCTGCCCCTTCCCCATTCTTTCTTTCCCTCTCAAAATCAATAAATTAATCAATTAAAAAAAAAACCCATGGTTTAAGTCAGTTCTACAACTTACTTGCTATATAACCTGCAGCATTTTGCTCTCTGCCTCTCGATGTCTACACCTCTGGAGAGATAATACTGTATTCCTCAGAGGGTTGACATAAAGATGAAATATGTTAATTTATACTTGGCAGGTAAAAGTGCTCCATTAACTGTTTAGCATATTATTACCTTTGAGAGGAATGTCAGGAAAACAGTTAGGAGGAAGGAATTGACAGAAACGTAAAGCCAATGAAACAGGTTCCAAGTTAGATGTGGTTGAGGGTGATCTTGACAAGTTTAACTCTTCCACCATACAGATGGAGGCTTTAAAGTTTGGTTTAGTTTAGTTACAGAGAAACAGAAGAACTTTTTCATTTCTGCACCTGAGCCTTGTGAATCGTAATTGTGAAGTCTTTGGGGGGGGGGGTATATGTTATCATGCAAGCTAGAAAATGGTGTTTTTAGAAAATAACCTCTTCTTTTCCAGTATTCTTTCTAAGACTTTTTTTTTTCAAAAAAAATTTTTTTTATGTTTTATTTATTTTTGAGAGAGAAAGCTAGAGCAGGAGTGGGGGTGGGACAGAGAGAAAGGGGGACAGAAGATCTGAAGCAGGCTCTGTGCTGACAGCAGCAAGCCCGATGTGGGGCTCAAACTCACAAACTGCGAGATCATGACCTGAGCCGAAGTTGGACCCTCAACGAACTGAACCACCCAGGTGCCCCTAAAACATTTTTTTTAAGGTTTATTTTTGAGAGAGAGAGAGAGAGAGAGAGAGAGAGAGAGAGAGACAGAGTGTGAGCAGGGAAGGGGCAGAGAGAGAGAGAGAGGGAGACACAGAATCCGAAGCAGGCTCCAGGCTCTGAGCTGCCAGGGCAGAGGCCGGCGCGAGGCTCGAACTCACTAATTGCAAGATCATGTCCTGAGTCGAAGGTGGACGCTTAACCGACTGAGCCACCCAGGTGCCCCTCATCTTTTTTGGTATTCTGATACACACTTGGAGTTTATACAATCTTATAAGGTTTTGTTCTGTTAAGGGAACAGGAACAGCACCCTTCTCAGGCCCCTGCTGATAGCTATATTTTTATCACATTTCCTAACATTCCTCTTTACCATCTACTGAGTGAATTGATATTTAATTTCTGGTGGGAAAATGGTAGCTTCTTCATGGCATTATGCATTCTCTCTGTTGTGTGACTTATTTAAGGTTTTAATACTACGACCGAGTGTTTAAGGTTTTGTTTCTTGATATGAAAACCCAAACGTTTAGCTCTTAGAGAAATCTTCCCCCTCTCAATCACTTGACCCTTGTAATTGAACACCGGAGCATCTGAGACTTTCTGTACTATGTATTTACAAACTGTACCCAGCCACTGAATTCACTTATTTTTTTCTGAGGCATCTGTCCTCCATGTAAGGCAATCGGCTGTCACCCACGAATAGGCAGCATACTAATGGCAACAAGGATGGGAAAGAAAATTCCTAGATAGCGTCTCAAAATACGTCACCTAATATACATAAAATGTTCCAGATAGCCAAGAACTTAGGCATGTATTTTAGAAAACAGTAAGTGTTGGTGACTTGAACAGTGAAAATCAAAATCTTGATTCTTACATTCATTTGAGCTTGCTAAATTTAAGAAAATTACCTAGGCCCATGGCTTCAATTTCTGTCTTCTTTTTCTCTGAATGTAGGGCCAGAAATAGGTCAAGGTGAATGAGGCCAGTGCAGCACTTGCCTACAAAATTTAGGAGGAACCCAAAAATTCAGTAATTAAAATAAGTCATATTTTAAGGCAACTTAAAAAAAATCAAAATTAAGGCAAAAAAATCCATGGTGAACAAAATATCAAAAGTTTAAATGAAGACACCGCGAGTATTGTCAGCTTTCTTCAACCTCTTTGTCCTATGAAATTAAGCAATTAAAGAATGTTTTCTTATGAGCTTTTCTACCTTCTTATTATTACATAACAAATACAACTTTTCTCCTCCTTTCTCCTTTCTCCCTCATCATGGAACACGTGGCCTGCCCTTGAAAATTGAGTGAAATCTTCACGGCTTTCTTACCACGCTGGCAAAAACACAACAAAACAAACAAAACTATTAACAGCATTTTAATACTGGGAGCCAGTGAGGCAGATAATATACTGGAGACAATCACGTGGACATTACATTAGTTCTTCGAAACTGAAACCAGCCTCAGAGTGTGCCGGAAAGGTGGTTGAAAATTTGAAAATGGTTCATCATTTCTTTTCTGTAAAAAAATTTTTTTAAGGTTATTTATTTTTCAGAGAAAGTGAGACAGAGGGCTAGCAGGGGAGGGGCACAGAGAGAGGGAGACACAGAATCTGAAACAGGCTCCAGGCTCTGAGCGGTCAGCACAGAGCCCGATGTGGGGCTTGAACCCAGAACCAGTGAGATCATGAACTGAGCCGAAGTCAGAGGCTTAACCGACTGAGCCACCCAGGTGCCCCCATCATTTCTTTTCTAAGCTGGAACCATCTAAGTATTGAAGAAGATGTTTGGGGTTGGGCCAGAGTAGACCGATGAGGCCAGAAACACTGACACCAGAAAAAAGACAAGCTGGGCATAATCAATAGGAAATGACCCATGACTCTGACCCCAAGGGCCAAGCCTGAGGGCTTCTGGAGGTGGGTGGAGTGAAGGGTGCAGCAAGAGAACATCTCAACGGACAGCCAGTTCCCGATATGACTCTATTAATCTGAAGGGTCTCAGGTACCCAGTCTGACAGACAGCTGGGTGGAGGGAGGCTCCTCCCACCTCCCAGTTGTCATAACTGTGTCATAACCTTTTTATTCCAACATCATCACGGGCTGCTTTTAAGCACATTTTGATAAATGGCATTTTCCGCAGCGTTAGTAGTGGGAGGAGGGGTAGGGGGAGAATCTATTTGCTGCACAGACAGTTTCTGTGATTTTAACAAGACTTCCCCACCCCCTTCAAGCCCAGCCCTGTAGACAGAACACATACTCGCTTGTTACCACTCGCCTTGTGGCCTCTGGGATTCCTTTCTCTTTAGCTGTGTTTCTCAATCCTTTGCAGCTCTCCAAGGCAGAAGTAGCAAAACCAGCAGGAAAATGGCAAAGGAATACAAGCTTGTGCTGTTTCTGGAACACAGTGAGCTTGTGTCCACACTCTGGAGGTAGAAATTCTGCCTTAAGAAAAATATTCCACTACAGGGCTCTTTGTCTGCTTTCCAAAGCACACAAAAATGGATTAACTCGAAATGTAGGCACCCAAATGCCTGACACGGAGATGACCCTGATGAAAACGACTATGCACAGAGTGAGAATATAGACGGGTCCTCAGGATTTGAAGAACAGTGACTCTGCAACTCCCCCCCCCCCCCCCCCCCCCCCCAGAGCATACATAACTCACAGTGGTGTTCTGGAGGGTTATGCTAGAAACACATGCCCTTCTTAGAGGGGTAGCTCCGCCCCCTTTTCTCCCAGTCATCAATGTCTTTCTGAGATCAAGTAACAGACCAAGCTTTCAAAGAGTGTATACTTGCTTTGGTCAAAATTTGTTAAAAAGTAAACCGAGCGCAAAGGTCAGCGTTTTTACCATTTGCGGAGACAAGTTTATTTTTGGGCACACCACTTCTAAATTTTTTTTTTTAATGCTTATTTATTCTTGAGAGAGACACAGAGGATGAGTGGGGGAAGGGCAGAGACGAGGGAGACAGAGATTCCAAAGCAGGATCCAGGCTCTGAGCAGTCTCGAGAAGAGCAGAGCCCGTCTCGTGGCTCGAACTCGCAAACTGTGAGATCATGACCTGGGCAGAAGTTGGAAGCCCAACCCACTGAGTCACCCGGGTGTCCCCCAGGCACACCAATTCTAATCAACGCGCTGCAGCATGGTAAGAGACCTTGTCTTGGAAACCCCATCCAGTATCTTCCCATCCAATATATGCATTCACAAACCCATGTAATAACATGGCACGTTTTGCCCATACTTGGGGGCCATTTGAGAGGGAGTTGGGAAGCAAGATAGAGGAAATTTTTGGAAACACATTTTCATCCTTTCTATAAGGCCTTGCAGAAACAGAAATATCTGCCTAATGAACAAGAAGCGGGGGGCGGGGAGGGTTTGTTTTCCTCCAGTTGCTGCGAATGGATGAGGCTTTTTATGGGACTACTTGGAACCCTCTTAGCTGACAGATGGAGCCAAGTGAGTTTTATTCTAGGTACGAGAGGATTTTCCCTTTCGAAGACGCACAGCACAAAGAGCAGTTGCAAACTCGCCCAACGAAAATCCACAGGACCCTTTGCAAATGTATTACAAAGGAGTTCCCAGAAAATTACAGGAAATTCACGGAGCATGACTAGCCCACTCATGTGACCTAGTATGATGCTTGCTAGAGCAATAGGGTGAAAAGGAAATTGTTTCCTTTCCTATATTTTAAGAACGTTCCCTTTTGGCAGGACATAATCTCTTAAAAATGATCTTGCTTTCAGAGAGCTACAAATATATCATTTAGGGCTTTTTGTATGAACGTGGGGCTGATAAATTTAGATACCAGGGATGGATTGCAGGTTTTTCATTACCATAAATCCCATGTCACATCAGCAGCATGATGGAAGCATTTTGATAGATAACATAAACTCATTAATCACCACTCTCTTAAACTAAGCACCGCAGAAAGAATTTAAAATGTTCCACATTCCAACATTTGTGAATGCCTCCCCTTTTAAAACTGCCATCCTTTATTAGTTCATGCTGTTTAAGATAGCTTGAGTTAACTCCATGAAAAGAGACTGTGTGTCAAGGGAAGAAAGAACTGGGAAGGGGGAGGGGGGAGGAAAAGGAGGCAAGAAGATTAAATTCCATCTTAAATCCAAACACGGGCTAGATTGCATGCTAGCATTAACGTCTTCGTCCTCTTCCCAGAGAATGTTGGCAGACTTCCAATTTATTAAAACAACAATCCAAAGCTGATCTTCTCTCTGTATACACAATTCAAGGATGGATCATTTACTCAAACAGAGTTGTTCACTGAGGTATAAAAGCAAAAATGCATTTTAGGAGAGGTTGTTTATGGCTATTGCGTCAAGCACTATACTGCCGTGCTTCGTACAAGTAAACCTGATCATTATTAAGTGAAAAGAGAAAGCCGCATTGTCATTCTAAAAGGAGTAAGCGCAAGTTATGTCCAGGCATTTAATGATACAGCTTAAGCTTGTGAAACTGTGCTAAAGAGAGGTGTGTGTTCCTCTGAAAAAAATATTTTCACCTGCCAAACAGATGCATTCTGGGATGAGTATTCTCTTACAAAATGTCCACCGCGCCCCGTTCCCCCCCCCCCCCCCCCCCATTCCCGACACAATGCATCACAGGTTTTATTTCCCTGATGGGTTTTCCTACTGCACTTAACACTTAGAGAGTATCTGTGAACATTTAACCCTTTGGGCATGTATTTCACGATTCAAATGAAGTTTACCTGTTCACACATTCGTTGCCAATATATGGGTGTTTATAAAAGAAGAGTAAAGCAAACGCAGACTCGATCTTAGCAGAAGAATACGGTCGTGTTTCTTTTGTCACATAAAATTATGTAATTCAACCAGCTCTTTTCAGGATCACAAGTTCTGCTGGGTACCCAAGGGCCGGGACAAATGTCAGACAAACGGACTTCACACTGGAAGACCCGTCTCAAGCAGCAGACCTGGTCTCAGGGAAAGCAGCCTGTTAAGTGGGCTTTGTTTCCAGGTAGCATTTTGTAAATTTAAACAGTTGATAATGAGTGATACTGAGTGGTGACTGACTGAATGGCCGTTGAACTTTGAAGATATGATTCAGCACACCCTGGGAGAACAGAGCACAATAACATTAAACACCAGATGGTATTTCAAAGCCTATCAGATACGCAGATTCCTTTTTCTTCTCAACAAAAGATCGGCAAGGCCTCCTGTCTAAAAAAAATAGTAATTAAAAAAAAAAAAGAAAAAAGAAAAAAAATGAGAGAAGAAAAAGAAAAAGCCCATTAAGATAAATGGGATGATTTGGTTTTGTCTGGCCTGACTATTATAGGAAAGCCATCTGAATGGGTCATATTACAAACCAGACTCCAGATCAAAGGCAAGCTACTGCCGCGGTGGGTCAAACTGATCTGAACTGTGTCAACCAGATCAGCATGAAACCCTAAACTATGGCCAAGAAAACACGTCTTTCTCAAACAGAGACTGGACCACACCAATTAACCAAAGCATTTGCCTCTTTGCCTCAGTGGAAACCTGAGAGGGTTTCACTGGTCAGGCCACGGTGTGGACACACATGAGAGACTGGGATTCCCGTAACATCGCTTAGATTGTTGGGTTCACGAGTAAAATCATCGAACAGTCCAGCAAAGAAGTCACTCAAGAGCCGCTGCTCCCTTCGTAGTAGCATGTGATGTGGGTTAGAGAAGACTGAATTCACTCCAAGGAAATGACAGCTTGCGTGACCGAGTGTGCAGACGATGGTGTGGAAGGAAAGTGTGATGTTTGGTTTTAGGCGTCAACTTGGCTGGGCCACGGGGGCCAGAGGTTTGGTCAAATGTTATTCTGGATCTTTCTTTGAAGGCGATTTTTTGATGAGATTAAAATTTAAATCCATGAACGGTGAGCAAAGCAGAAAATCCTCTTCCAATGTGTGGAAGGGCTTAATAGAACACAGACTGACCTCTTTGAGGAAGAAGAAATTTCTGCCAGCAGATGTGCTTTGGACAGAACTGTAACTCTTTCACGCGTCCCCAGCCTACTGATCAACCCCATCAGATTTTTTTTGGACTTGCCAAGGCCTCCACAATTGCGTGAGCCCAATTCCTTAAAGTAAATCTCTCTCTCTCTCTCTCTCTCTCTCTCTCTCTCTCTAAAGAATACATCCCATTATTCTGTTTCTGTGGAAAGCCTTGTGTAATATGGAGAGGTACAAAAATAATGAAGCCTCCCAACACCTTTGCATTTGAAAAATGAATTAGCTGGACCCAGTGATCTCAAAGATCTGCTCCAGGGCTAAGATTCTGGGCAAAGCTGATTGATTAGGGTAGTAAAATGTAGAGGTTAGGGCTCTGGCTCTGGAAAGAGACAGATCTAGTTTGGAATTTTGGCTCAGTCACTGACTAGCTATGTCATTTTACCCAAGTTCCTTAGGATTCTCAGGCCTCAGTTGTGGGTTGTTTTTTTGTTTTTTGTTTTTTTTTTTCCTTTTTTCCCCCAAGCCTCAGTCTTCTTAGTTGCAACATGGAACAGTAATATATACCTCTGTACAGATTAAAAAAAAAGGTGGACAAAAAATGAACAAAGATTTAAGGCATTACAAAAAAGGAACAGAAAGGTATAAACCACAAATGACACCTCGAAATGTCTTTGTGAGATCAGGAGATTTGGTTATAAATCTCAGGTCATTCAAACACAGCAGAGATTGTCTTAAACTTACGGGCGCCTGCAAGATACAAAATCTTCTCAGAGCAATGACTCCACTGGGTGTCTCACCACATCCTCCCACCACCAGTGATTGGGGCCATTGTGGGAAACTTCATGAAAAAGCCATGGGCTTCGCAGAGAAGCTGGGCTCAGCATGGAAGAAGGTGGGGAAAGCCAGACAAGGTGGGTGGCTTAGGGACACAGATCTAAGAAGCATTCTGAGAAAACTGGCCTGCTCACAATGGAGTTCTTTTGTCCTCAAGAACTCTTCACTGATGTTCCATATCACTTACCTGGGTTAACAAATCTCGTATTTCTGTCATGAAGAGACCTCTTTGAAGATGAAGGGACTCTTTGCAATTTGCTTTTGTGAGGGCATTGAGGAGTTGACTATTTTGACTGGGAGATGCACTATCTTCAGAGGATAGAGTCCTTTGAAGGAGTGGAGGGTTGGTTTGGGTGGATGAAGGGAAAGAGGAGGGAAAGAGGTACTTAACACAGCTCCCGGATATGATAGGCATGTTGGCAGGAAGAGAAGACCATAGGTGGTAGGAAAGGCTTATAGCAAGAACATGGGGAATGCCAATCCCTCACTCTATTTCAAACTTCTGCCCCAGGACTGGTCTGTGCTCTCTTCTCCCTCCTAGCTGTACATAGGCCCTGGGGCCAGGGTCCAATGGAGGTGATACTTACATTTCACACCCAACACGATGGATATAAGAAATAGAAAACAAATGGCAAGTGTTGGTGGGGATGTGGGAAAATTAGAAGCCTTGCACATGGCCGATGGGAATGTAACGTGAAGCTGTGCTGTGGAAAACAGTCTGGAGTTTCCTTAAAATGGTAAGTGTAGAATTGCCATATGAGCTAGCAATTCTACCTCTAAGTATATACCCCCCAAAGAATCAAAACCAGGTACTCAACACATACTTGCACCCACATGTCTACAGCAGCACTATTCACAACAGCCAGAATGTGGAAACATCCTAAACGTCCATTAATGTATAAATGGACAACTGTGGTATGTCCATTCAGTGGAGCATTATTCAGCTATAAAAAGCAGTGATACGATGTATATGAATCTTGAAAACCTGTCACTAAGTGAAAGGAGCCAGACATAAAAGGCCTCATCTTATATGGTTTCATTTATCAGAAATATCCAGAATAGGTAAACCCATAGAGACAGAATGCAGAATATTGGCTACCAGGGATGAGGAAGAGGAAGGGATAGGGGAATAGCTGCGTCATGGGCATGCAATTTTCTTTTTAAGGTGATGAGAATGTTTTGGCACCAGATAGAGGCGGTTACACAGCGCTGTGGAGGTACCAAATGCCGCCGGAAGATTGATGTTATGTTATATAAATTTCACCTCCATTAAAAAAGAAACAAACAAAAAGCTAACATCTGTGGAATGTCCTGGTGATAGCAGAAACAGAATCTGGAGAAACAGTGACTCACTCAGGTTTCCAGACAGATGACCATGGATACAAGTAGCCATGACAAATCTGATGAATTCGCCGCCCAAGTGAGCCAAAGAAGGGGTGCCAGCCTCTATGCTGCCAGGAACCCCGTGTCCACACGTTTCTTGGTAGACATCCCTAAATATCATCGCAGGGCAAAGCAGCTTTGAAATCTGAAACCACTACTCAACAATGAACGTGGTATGTCTTTCCCTAGGCACAGTTTTTCACATAAAGACTGGAACAGCTCTCTTCGCTGGACCACTCCCTTCCTTCACTGACACTCTCTCGTCCCCAGACTACTTAATTAGGTTACATTAGGGACCTGTTTAGCTTGCCAGAGATGCCCACCGTCAAGTCCGATTTTAGCAGGGGCTGCAGGCATTGAAGGGTTTCTGTGGGAGCCAGTGGCCTAGTTTGAGGTAAATAATAAGCTCTTTACTTAACGCCCTATCTCTCTTTTCAGCTGGAAACAGCCTGCATCCTTTTCTCTTCCCAAGGTTGGGCCGAGGGAAATGCTACGTTCAGAAAAGATGAGCGTGTCAAAACCCCCGGTGATTTCTAACGCTTGTGGAACACATCGCATAGGAGCAATTTAGATGACAAAGAGAGCACCCTTCAGTCCAGATTTACACTGTGTTCCTATTCACCGACACATCAGCAAACATTATAAATGCCTTGCCTGGGTAATGAATGGCTTCTGAGCGAGTTCCTGGGCTGGCAGCGGGTTTGAAATTCTATAGAGTCAGGCAAGGGGGAAGGTGACTAGGATAGAATTACGGGAAAGGATTAATGAGGGGGTGCTGGCTGAACATACTGCTCTACTGTTCTCTCCGTCGCTAGACTGAGGACTCACTGATTTTTGCCTCTAGGACTGTACTTTTATAACTTAAAACAAGCCTCTTTAAACAAATCTGCATCAGGCAATGTGTCAACACTTCATTGGTTTCAATAGAATTAGTTTTCTAAATGCTCTTTTCTGAAGCAATTTTTGTACTTGAAAATGCATTACAAGGAACATTTACTATAACTACAGTACAGCGATATAGAATATGACAAGGAGGGTTTTAATCAGTGCAAGCTACGACACCGACCACGTTCATGCTGATCCTCCCCCTTCCCCTCAGCGTCAGTGTTAATCAACCCAGGAACCTGAGGTTATTCTCACTGGTATTTGCTGTAAATAATAGCCAGGACCTTAATTGTATTTGCCCAGAATGAACGAGGCTAACAGCCTTCCAAAGACACCTCGGCAGGTTGTGATTTAATAGCCTTACGTAACTCAGGCCCTTACGCACCCCAAGCCAAATAAACCATAAGGTCGTTCTGCTAGCTGAGAGATAACATGCCAGAGCCTGAACAAAGTAGGGGAAACCACACGTCAGCACTCTGTCAGACCTGCCCCAGTCAAACTCAGAACACAGCTAGGAGCGGCCAAGACTTAGCCAAAAATTCAACATCCCCAATTCCTACACGTTCCGCAGGGCACGCTCTCTTGGTAAGACGTCTGTAAATACGAGCGCATGAGGGCCTGCAAGATGGCCAAATAGCTCCTTGATACATCCTTCTCATCATCTCATCCTAACTGTGTGGTTTGCTTGCTTTCTTTTTTTTTTTTTAATTCTCTAAAAGGGAAATAGAGGAAGACTAGGGGCTTTCAAGTGCTCTAATAGTAAGAGATAGTGGATTCTATTATGAGAACCCATTTAACCTCGTTCTAATTCAATTTCACCTCTTTCTAAATGTGGCTGGCATAGAGATAAAAGGGCAGTGGCCGCTGTGTCTCTGATGCATCACAGTTCACAAAGACAGAGATGTGGTGGCAGACAAATCCTACCAGACAAATGACTGTGTGTTAGGTGTCCCAAATATGTTCTTTTGGCCTTGCTGGGAACCAGAAGGAGAGAAAAATGGCTTCTCTCCTCCTTGTTCCCCCTGGGATGTCTCATCGAGTTATCTTCAAGAGATGCCGAGGACGTAACCAAAAGGGGAGTTTCGGGTCATAACGGCCCGGGGCAGGTTCCTCGTCTTTCCATTCTGCCGATTGTGGACACTTAGACGAAGTACTTAAATCTACCAAGCCTCGGTTTTGTCATCTGTACCACTGGCACAGGACCTAATTCCGGTTGCCGTGAAGATTACAGATAATTATGCCAGGATAGTAGATGCTCAACAAACGGTAGCGGACGGTATGGTTCTTGTGAAGAGTTCAACTGGGAACAATACCAGGCAGGCAACATTCAGTAAGGACCAATTAGTGGCTGGGTACCGTGCAAAGCCTGAGATTTAGTTCCTTAGACGATCTCACCGCTGTTAGGTAAGCAGGCGAGTATGTATGTGATTCCTATCAAAAGTGGTGAGTACCATCATCAAGATAGACACCGCATCCTGGTGGAGCAGGTGCATATGGCCGTGTTCTATATGAGACTCCTGTAGTAGAAAACAGTTTTCAACTCGAAGCAGGAGTTGAAACATGCGGAGCTCCTTCAAATCGATAGTCTTACAAAGGACCGTTCCCCACAAATTAGGGTGTAGGTAACACACAGAGAATTGAATGAATGGATCTTTTTGCCTCCGTTTCATTCATTTCTTTTAAATCAAGATTTTGTTGTTTCAGAGCAGCATGAGGTTCACAGAAAAATGGAGGGGAAAGTATAGGTATTTCCCATGTCCTGCCTGCCCCTGACCTGCTTAGCCTCCTCCATTATCAGCATCCACTCTCAGAGGGATACACTTGTTACAAATGGTGAACCTATACGGACACACCATAATCACCCACAGATCACAGTTTACCTTACAGTTCAGTGTTCTCACATATGGAATGAAAAGTTACGTTAAAAAAGAATCCCATGACTTTGACTTGTGTTTAGCGTATAGTCACATGCATGGCTCTTTTCTACGACTTAATGTGGCAGAAAGTATAGTTTTTTTTTTGTTTTTTACTCATCTGAAAATTGAGTTGATTATAAGAAAGCAAAGAGGCTAGGTGCTATGATTCAATAGAAGCTTGAGAAAGAGAGGACAGAAGATCCTCATAAAAGTACATGTGGTCATCAAAACATGCACTCCCACTCTTTTCTACAAAAATTGTACTTGACTTGATATCCCCAAGAGGGCCTGGGATGGCCAGCTGCTTTGTGATTCTGTTTACCACCTTAAGGACTTTTGATCATGACATACCCTTTACAATTCTTAAAATACTTGCTTCAATTGGACCACAGTCATCTGGGTAGGTGATTAGAAGCCAAAAATGTAAAGTTTAATTATCTAGTTTGATATTTTGGGGGCCTTTGCTCTATAGTCTCTTTCTCATTGAGATTTTTCTTGATTCTTCTATTAAAAATATCAAACCCATTCCATATAGTACTGGAAGTCCTTGCCATAACAATCAGACAAGAAAAAGTAATAAAAAGCATCTAAATTGGTAAGGAAGAAGTAAAGCTTTGACTATTTGTAGATGACATGATACATATATAAAACCCTAAAGACTACCAAAAAACTACCAAAATTAATAAATTAATTCAATAAGGTCACAGAATAAAAACTCAATATACAGAAATGTGTTGCATTTCTATACATTAATAATGAAGTAGCAGAAAGAGAAATTAAGAAAACAATTCCATTAACAATTGTACCAAAAATAACAAAATGCCTACAAATAAACTTAAGCAAGGAGGCGAAAGACCTGTACTCTAAAAACTATAAAATATTAATGAAAGAAATTGAAGATGACACAAAGATATTTGTTTGGAAAGATATTCCACGCTCATGAACTGGGAGAACAAATATTGTTAACATGTCTATACAACCCAAAGCAATCTACAGATTTAAGACAATCCCTATCACAATAGCAACAGCATTTTTCACTGAACTAGAAAAAAAATCCTAAAATTTATATAGAATCACAAAAGACTCAAATAGCCAAAGCAATCTTGAAAAATAAGAACAAAACCGGGAGTATCACAATGCTCAATGTCAAGATATACCACGAAGCTGTAGTAATCAAAAAAGTATAATACTGGCACAAAAATAGACACAGAGAATAGAAAGCCTAGAGATAAACACACAATTGTATGGTCAACTAATCTGTGACAAGGGAGGCAAGAATATGCAATGGAAGAAGACAGTCTCTTCAACAAATGGCGGTGGGAAAACTGGTAAGCAACGTGCAAAAGAATCAAACTGGACAACTTTCTTATACCAAACACAAAATAAACTCAAAATGGATTAAAGACCTAAATGTGAGATCTGAAACTATATAAATCCTAGAAGAGAGCATAGGCAGTAATTTATCTGACATTGGCCATAGCAACATTTTTCTATATATGTCTCCTGAGGCAAGGGAAACAAGTGGCAAAATAAACTATGGGGACTATATCAAAATAAAAAGCTTCTGCACAGAAAAGAAACAATAAATAAAACTAAAAGACAACCTATTGCATGGGAGAAGATATTTGCGAATGATAGATCTGATAAGGGGTTAGTATCCAACATATATAAAGAACTTCTACAACCCAACATAAAAAAAAGTAATCCAATTAAAAATGATCAACAGACATGAATAGGTATCTCAAAGAAGACACAGATGGCCAAGAGATGCATGGAAAGATGCTCAACATCACTCATCAGGGACATGCAAATCAAAATGACAATGAGATATCAACTCACACCTGTCAGAATGATTAAAATCAAAAACTCAAGAAACAACAAGAGTTGGTGAGGATGTGGAGAAAAAGGGACCCTCATGTGCTGTTGGTAGGAATGTAAACTGGTACAGCCACTGTAGCAAACAGTATGGAGGCTCCTTAAAAATTAAAAACAGAATTACTGTATGGTCAAGTAATTCTACTACTGGGTACTTACCCAAAAAATACAACTACAATGCTAACTTGAAGGGATATACACATTCCCATGCTTGTTGCAGCATTATTTATAATACTCATCTTATGGAGGCAGCCTGTGTCCATTGATGGATGAATGGGTAAAGAATAGGTGGTAAACACACACACATACACACACACACACACACACACACACACACACACACACTGGAATATTACTCAGCCATAAAATTAAATCTTGCCATTTGCAACGCAGATGGATCTAGAGGATATAATGCTAAGTGAAATAAGTCAGAGAAAGAAAAATGCCATGAGTTCACTCCTATGTGGAATTTCAGAAAAAAAAAATGAATAAACAAAGAAAACAGAGACAAATAAAAAAATAGAGTTTTATTTTATTTATTTTTTTAAGTGGACTTTTAACTATAGAGAAGAAACTGATGGTTACCAGAGGGAAGGTTGTGGGGGGATGGGCGAAATGAATGACGGGGGGTTAAGAATATATTCATGTGATTAGCATTTAGTAATGCGTAGAATTCCTCGATTACTATATTGTATACCTGAAACTAATATAAAACTATATGTTAATTATACTGGGATTTAAAAAAAATTGCAAACCCCATTTCCTCTCTCTTCCCTGCTTACCTTTTCACCATAATACTACCTATTTACTTATTTTACATATTCTTTGTTTCTCCTGCTAGATTGCACGCCCCATGAGGGTAGGCATTTTGCCTTTTTTTCCCCCTGGAAACCTCTGGTTTCCAGAACAGAAACATTTGGGCACATGGAGCATTTGGGTGTTAAGGTCTGTTGAATGGTTGATAAATTACAGATTTATGTTTGAGTTATAAAAAGCAAAGCTTAGAGAATGATCCTGAATGAGAGGGTTGGAACAAGGGGATTGCAACTGCTCTGCATATCTAAGTAACAGGGAAGTTCCTCTGGAGAGAAAGAGAACAGGGAGAAAACTACATTCAGATAAGAGAAGATTGGGAAAAAGAGTCCCTTGGGGGTATTTTCAGCCTTTAGTCTTTTGTTCACCGATGGAAACCTAGGATGTGCCTACACATAGTGTTCCTGTTCTCAGCATGTGACCCACCACACAATCTCTGTCCCATCTTACTGGACTTGAGAAAGGCACCTGACTTGAGGGACCAAGACAGAGATTTCCTGGCATAGACGATGGTCAGTGAATGCTGATGTCTGATTTTCTTTTTTTTTTTTTTACTACAAAATTTTTCTTTAACGTTTATTCATTTTTGAGAGAAAGACAAAGAGTGTGTGTGAGACAGACAGACAGACAGAGTGCAAGTGGGGGAGGGGCAGAGAGCTAGGGAGACACAGAATCCGAGGCAGGCTCCAGGCTCTGAGCTGTCAGCATAGAGCCCAATATGGGGCTTGAACTCACGAACTGTAAGATCATGACCTGAGCTGAGGTCGGACGCTTAAAAGACTGAGCCATCTGGGTGCCCCACTGGTTGCCGATTTTCAGTTTGAAATTGTACCTTGTACTGTGATGTAATGAGCTTGTCAATTTCACATCTCACTACATAGTGGGACACACAATAGCAAATTCAAGCTGAGAACATTACAAATGATTTCTTTACAAATTATAAAAGACAGAGTTGAGGGAAGAGCAAAATTAAGGGAGAAAGAAAACATGAAAGAAGAGGTGAGACCTTGAAACTAAACTTAGGTTCCATATTCGAGTATTAGAGAATATGGAAAAAAGGCCAAGAGAAAATTACAAAAAACAACGGAAGAAAATTTATTATTGTACCAAAAAGATGAGACTCTTCATGTTAAATGGATTCAAGTGTGGCCATATGATCTAGACACTGGGTCATGGAATTTTGGTAAACCAACCTAGTGGCAAGACTCTAAAAGTTTAAAGAAGAAAAAAGTCCTGTGAAGTTTGAAAAGAAAAGAGGGGGAAAAACCCTAAGTAATAGGAAGGCATTAAATTAAAAAAAATGGTGGAATTAGCCTATGCATACAAGGGAAAGAAATACCAGAATGTTAGCTGGGGAGCATGGAAAACAGTGAGTCCTAACTAGTACAAGGTGGACTCCAAGACTGACACTAGGAAGAATGAAGCGGGTTCACTCAATTGCTGCAAAAAGCTAGAAAGTCTTACTGAAAATAATGAGGAAGGGGTATGACAATACCGATGGAGGGAAAACGTTGTCAAGGAAAGACGTGGTCAAATGTGATGCAAACTGAGAAACGGCATGATTTTGAGATACTGATGGAATCTAAAAAAAAAGGATCCGTTTGACCTCATCGCAGAAGCATGTTCCTTCACGCCCCCTACAATTCATCACACTGGATCGGTAGAAGCGGAAACAGAGTCTTACCATACAACAGGGCTTTTCTGGAGAAAAATACGTTTTCATTGTCATATACTAACCATATTTTCCAACATCAATATCAACCTATTAACAGAGCATGGAGGAACTGCTTGCAATGTGGAACAGAGCCTAAAAGTCATCAGGTATTATGACCTTAAAGCAATGGTATAGCTGACAAGAGATAGTGGATGGGTATACAAGGGAGGCGCGGAGAGTTACAGAACCTGCACTTATATGCTGAGATTAAGAGGTGCCCTTGCAGTTTGATGGGAAGGGATACAGAGTTTTAGGCGTATCATTTATATTCTCAGCTATAATGGATAGAATCCCCTCACCTACCACAGGACACAATGACCAAAAATTGGGGAAAAGAGGAGGAGGGGATTGCAGATAGGGGATGTGAAAGTGAGCTAATTGTCATCTGTCATGGTAGAACATTCAAAGAAAATGTTCAAAATTCACAAAGTAGGAAATGGAATGGTATTTATTACTTATGGCTGCATAAACATTTCCCCCGTAACTCAGACGTTTAAAACAGTAAACACTGATTACCTCTGCACACCCTGAATCTGAGCAGGTTGGCTGGGGAGTCCTGGTCAGTTTCTCATGAGGTTGCCATCATTCTAAGGCTTGAGTGGGGCTAAAATTCACTCTCAAGATGGCAGGAGGCCTCCCTTCTCTTCACCGGGCTACTATAGTGTCCTCATGATAGAGAAGCTGCTTCCTCCGAGTGATCCAAGAAACCAATAAAAGTTGACCCCTGAACAATATGGGTTTGAACTCTGTGGGTCAACTTATACCCGGATTTGTTTATTTTACTGTTTATTTATTTTTGAGAGAGAGAGAGAGAGCACAAGGCAGGGAGGGGCAGAGAGAGAGGGGGGGACACAGATTCCGAAGTAGGCCCCAGGCTCTGAGCTGTCAGCACAGAGCCCGATGCAGAGCTCAAACCACCTATGGACCGTTAGATCATGACCTGAGCCAAAGTCAGACACTCAACCAACTGAGCCACCCAGGCTCCGTTGCAGATTTTAAACATTTTGATAAATACAGTACAGTACTGTAAATGTATTTTCTCTTCCTTATGATTTTCCTAATAGCCTTTTCTTTTCCCTAGAATACATGTAACATACCGAATATAAGGTAATCAACTATTTACGTAATTGGGAAGATTTCTGGTCAACAGCAGGCTATTAGCAGTAAGTTTTGGAGGAGTCAAAAATTATATGTGGGTTTTCTTCTATGCAGGAAGCCTCTAATCTCCACCATTGTTCAAGGGTCAGCCGTATTACCTAGCCCCAGAAATCACATGCTGCCACTTTTGCAATATCCTATTAGTCACATAGCTTATTCTTTCTAGAAGTGGACCTCACAAGAGCATGAATGTCAGCAAGTGAGGATCATTGGCGGCCATCTTGGGAGCTGGCTACCACAAGAGGTATGAGCCTATTATTTAGAGATGTGGAGTAAATATCAAAAGCACAAAACAGAGATATGGTTAAGTTTTTGGGGTACTATTTGATTTCTTTCTATACGTACATATCAGCTTGATTAAAAATAGTTCTAGGAATTTTTGAAAATGTAGAAAAATATGAAGCAATAAATATTACCAATAATAGTTTTCTACAGACACTGCTCACATTTTGCTTTTCAGTCACTGTTTTCTTTTTTTTTTTTTTAATTTTTTTATGTTTGTATTTATTTTTGAAGGAGAGAGAGAGACAGCATGAGTGGGGGAGGAACAGAGAGAGAGGGAGACACAGAATTCGAGGCAGGCTCCAGGCTCTAAGCTGTCAGCACAGAGCCCGATGCGGGGCTCAAACTCATGAACCGTGAGATCATGACCTAAGCTGAAGTCGGACGCTTAACTGACTGAGCCACCCAGGCGCCCCATGTTTTCATATCAAAGCATATATGTGTATAATAAGCATAAGTAAAATAATAAATTTCATTCTCT
Organism: Prionailurus viverrinus; assembly: GCF_022837055.1. Taxonomy (NCBI): domain Eukaryota; kingdom Metazoa; phylum Chordata; class Mammalia; order Carnivora; family Felidae; genus Prionailurus; species Prionailurus viverrinus. The sequence goes on from NC_062561.1 coordinate 103,539,281, forward strand.
AAAGATGATTTGAAAACTATTGCTCTTATATGAAGTACAATAATTATATATATTCATTTTGAAATGTTTAGAAAATCATCCACAGAGCCATCATTCATCTAGAACTGCTAACTTTCGAGAGAGTATCTTAGACTCCTTCTCGCTCTCTCAGTCCAGATATATATCTTGTGTAAAGTGGGAGCATTCTGGAAAACCTGACTGTAATGGCTATATTTTATTCCATTAGAAAGGTCTATCATAATTTATCCTCCTGTTATGGGACATTAACTGCTTCCAATTGTTATTATAAGAAGTATTATATTATTATATAGCAGTCATAGTGTACACCTCTTATTTCTATTGGGTAAATTCTTTTTTTTATTTAAAAAAATTAAAAAAAATTTAATGTTGTTTTAATTTTTAAGAGACAGGGAGAGATAGAGCATGAGCTGAAGAGGGGCAGAGAGAGAAGGAGACACAGAATCTGAAGCAGGTTCCAGGCTCTGAGCTGTCAGCCTAGAGCCCGACATGGGGCTCCAATCCATGAACCATGAAATCATGACCTGAGCTGAAGCTGGATGCTTAACTGACGGATCCACCCAGGCGCCCCTCTACTGGGTAAATTCTTAAAAGTAGAAAGACTCTGATGAAGTTTATGAATATTTTGAAGGACGTTGAAAAAAAAAAAAGCAAACTTTCCTCCTGAAACCTGTGTGGACACGTACAGTACGGTGTATGAGAACACATGTCCCACCACACCGTTGCTGACTTTTGTGCTGTTATCAATACATACTGTTTGGAAAAATGGATGATTCCCTAAGGACAACTTGAGCCAGAGAAAGGAGTTAGGTTCCAGTTTTCAGATGCAGAAAGGAAAAATCAAGCAGAACAACAAACAACAAAAGTCTTAACCCGTTGGGCTGCCCCAGTGGAAATCACCAGAAGTACATATAGGGGGCATCTATTTGACGCCTTCTGCATCATTATTTAATAATCCCTCCTTTGCACAGTGGACTCTTTCCATTTTCCCTACTCTCACGCTCATAAACTCTTAAATTACATTTACCTTTACTGGGATATAAAGGTCAGATGTAATTTACCTAATAGAACCAGTTGATGGAAATCTATACAGTGGAAGAGATATTAGTCTTGAAAAACGAAGAACATTTTGTCCCTGCCTCTGTGCTGCTCTCAGCATGTTTTAAATACGACCCAGCATTTGTTAATGGATACCACATGTCACCATCTTTAAATGACCTTATCCATCTTATCATCACAATTTCGAACTAAGAAAAAAAAAAAAACCACCACCAAACGATCCTGAATGATACTGCTTGTCATGTTAGCTTGTCAGCAGCCTTGACATGGTCAGTAATTCTTACAGATATTTTATCATTTACTGGATTACAATGAAAATAGAAATCTCTGGAAAAATCTCTCGCTCAAGTTTTGTCTTCTTGGCTCTCCATATAAAGATAGTGACAAGAAAGAAATTATTTGATTAATTTCATTCTCCTAGATAAGCAAATCTGATCATTCCCACCTGGGATTGGATCAGGAGACCTGTGTTCACATTTCCGGCTCGACTGCTCATGAGCTTTGCCCCTTCAGAGGGACCCCCAGTGCCCCCTCTTGCTCTCCGTTGATCACATGAGGCCAATAATGTCTTTCTTAGCTAATGCTTGGAGCTTAAGGATCGAATATATTTTTAAACCTTCATTTATTTTTTTATTTTTTATTTTTTATTTTTTTATTAAAAACATTTTTTTTAATGTTTATTTTTGACACAAAGAGAGACAGAGCATGAACAGGGGAGGGTCAGAGAGAGAGGGAGACACAGAATCTGAAACAGGCTCTGGGCTCCAAGCTGTCAGCACGGAGCCGGACGCGGGGCTCGAACCCACGGACCGCGAGATGATGACCTGGGCTGAAGTTGGACGCTCAACCGACTGAGCCACCCAGGCGCCCTTAAACCTTCATTTAGTAAGTATTATGCGGGCAGTAGGAGTCAAGAGTGCAATGCAGATCTCACAATTTTTTAAGAAATTATTTCTTGGGTTAGCTCAATTGTTTCGAATTATTAGTAACAAGCCAATAGGACTGGAGCCAGTTTGCTGAATACCACCAATTTTTGCGGCTTTTGATCTGTATATACTCTTTTGTTATTTTAAGAATTTTAACAATGATTCAACTAATGGTATAAAAATCCTTAAAATGATAACATTTTATGAATGATATGCTTTATCTTTCTGGTCTCGTGTAAGGGTCTCACTGCTCCCCTCTAATATATTTTATCTACATTTGAACAACTCAGGGCTTTTTAGCCAGTTGACTAAAGAGACGAACCACTTTTTTTTAAAATGTTTCAAACAGTTAACGTTTATCAAATCGCAGCATTTCACTCAGAATTGGTAATTTTCGCAGTGAATTTACAAAGCAACACTAAACAATGAAACATCAAATTATATACGAATATAAGTACCCAACAGGATCTTCTAGAAGTCTGCCATTTCCTTTCTTTCATGGACAAATTCCAGCAACCCAATCAATCCTATCATTGTCCAAAAAGAATAGAGCTGATTTCTCTGTGTGACAACATCAATGCTGCCTTTAGTACCTACACAAATGCTTTTTAAAAAGCCAGAATGCTCCAAAGGCATTAATTGCCAATATGGAATTTCATAGAGATTCTCTAGAGCAGATCCCACAGAGTAATACCATACACCCACAGGTAACAAACCTACTTCCCTAAGAGGCAGTTGTGCTACCTTCTCTTTCTAGAGCTGCTATTTGTTGATCTTACTGGTCTGCTCAGGGGCCTTACCTTATTCTTACTTCTGACAACTTATTGCCTAAAAGGAGTCCCGCTCTTCAGTTTCATTTACCCTGTGAGTAGTAGGGATGTAGGTGGACAGAGTGATGTCGTGTTGGTCCCGTGTGCCGAGGTCCCGGCAAGGACCTGCCAGACCTTCCCATTCTACATCTCCACACTCCATGGCCTTCTCTTGACCCAGCTTTGACTTCAAAACTGAGCTGAGACTTTCTTTTCACTTCTGCTGGAGCAATCCTAACTTTGTGCGGGACTAAGGATGCTTCTTCCTCGGTAAGTAAACACACTGACATGTGAAAAAGAACATACGTTTGAAGAACTGTTACCATCAAATATGCTGAGATATGAGTAGTCTCACTGGCAGGAGGTTAAGCTGCTGATTCGTACAAGAAATAAGGATGGGGCCACATTGCAAGAACTTGTCTTCCACCCCTGGGCATTGGTTGTCCATTCAGCTTGTGGCCTGAATCTCACTGGGGCCAATATCGGGGCTTTCTGAGCCCAGCCTAAGAAAGGTTGGTCTTGCCTCCTCAAAGGCTAACTGGCTACGGGACGTGAGTTGGAATGTGAGGAGCAGAGAGAATTGCTGGGAAAGCCTTTCAGAGTCTGGGGCCCAGGTAACGTGGAATCAGTAGTGATCTTGGAGAAAAACGAGGAGAAATGGGGGCCCGGAACAAGACACACATATAAATCGACAGGCCTCAGCAAATGATTAGAGGTACAAAAGGGGCCCAAAGAAGAAGAGGCTCAAAAGTGATTCCTACGTTTTGAACCTGGCTACTGGCGAGAGCAACATTGAAAACTGGTGAATCACATGGGAAGGGATCGTGGGAGATCCAATGTTTTGGGTTCAGGCACAGTGAGTTTGATGTGTCAGTGGGTTAGCAAATACCTGTGGTCTATAAATAAAAAAACACATTATTTATATTTAGATTTCAACTTTTTGGCTTACGATAGTCCATCACCGCAGGCTAAAAATGTTCGGATGTTTATTTTCTTCTGCGCGCTTTCCTGGGCTTATCAGGTTTTCTTGCCAAAACGAGGCATCTGCAGCTTAAGGATACAAGTTGCTCATCCAAAGTAATGTCAGATTTCGGAATGTATGATTTCCAGAACTTCAGTACTAACATCACCCAGATGTTGTAAAGCTGTGGTGTTAAATTCACCCAGATGTCTCTGATTGCATCTAGCTCATCTCAAGTTCTTTGCTCATCTTGTGTGTTCTGTTCATTTAATCTGCTATAAATCAGCGTAGCTTTGAATTTTTTTTTTAAAGGAAGTTTGAGGAGATCCAATGATATGAATGTGGAGAGAGTATAGACATCGTAAAGATATTCTTAGGTCTCGAAACAAAACCAATCCGTGAGTATGGGCCCATCAGTGGACTCTGGGACGGAGAGGACGCTCAGGGACAATCTGGTTCAATTCTTTCGTTTTACGGATGAGAAAACTTCGGTTGTGAGGATTTAGAAGATTTCATGAAGACAGAACAAGATAGCGGCAGAGCTGGCGTTAGATACCTGTAGTATCTGGTGCAGGATTACGTAAGTGGATTGTGAAAGCTGTGCTTTTGTTTCTTTGTTTTGCATTTAAATGAAAGCAAACTGTATGGAGAGTAGAATCGCCCTTACATTTTTGAAATTTTTTTAAATGTTTGTTTTTGAGAGAGAGAGTGAGACACAGAATCTGAGCAGGCTCCAGGCTCTGAGTTGATGCGGGGCTCAAACCCACAAACCGTGAGATCATGACCTGAGCTGACGTCGGACGCTTAACCGACTGAGCCACCCAGGCATCCCCTGAGATCAACCCTTCTACAGCCCATGTTTTTCATGATGGACAATGTCTTTATAAGCTAGCTGGCATCTGTAATGTGTTCTTCTGAAGCAGGAAAGGTGTATCTACAGTTAAACTTGTACCTAAAGCCAGGTTTGCATTTCCATCAGCTAACAAACACGTTCCACCTTCTTCCATTAAAAAATATATTTTGGGGGCGCCTGGGTGGCGCAGTCGGTTAAGCGTCCGACTTCAGCCAGGTCACGATCTCGCGGTCCGTGAGTTCGAGCCCCGCGTCGGGCTCTGGGCTGATGGCCCGGAGCCTGGAGCCTGTTTCTGATTCTGTGTCTCCCTCTCTCTCTGCCCCTCCCCCGTTCATGCTCTGTCTCTCTCTGTCCCAAAAATAAATAAAAAACGTTGGAAAAAAAAATTAAAAAAAAATATTTTGTCCATACATACATATATGTATATATGTACACAAAAGCTTCATTTGGTCCCACGTTCGCTACCAGCTCCAGTCCTATTTTTTTGTTTTCCTTCCCAGCAAGTCTCTTACAGATGTGTCTATACTCACTCCCTGCAACTTCTCATCACCCATTCTCTCTCTCTTGTTCTCATTAAGGCAAAATTTACATAACAAAGTGCACCACTGTAAGGCCCACAATTCAGTGGTGTTGAGTACATTCAGAGTTTGTGCAGCCACCTCCTATGTCTGGTTCCAGAAACACTTCATCAGCCCCCAAGGAAACCCTGAACCCATTAACAAGTTGCTCCCCATTTCCCCCCATCCCCCAGCCATTGGTGTTGTTTCTGTTTCTCTGTACTTACCTATTTTGGATATTTCATGTAAATGAAATCATAAAAAACGTGATTTTTTTTTTATGTCTGATTTCTTCCACTTAGCATAATGTTTTCCAGTCTCATCCACACTGTAGCATGGATCTGTACTTCATTGCTTTTTTGGGGTTGAATAAGATTCTATTGTTCTATCACTGTCTTAAAACCACTCCAAATACTTTTTGTCTCACCATTTTCAAACATGCTCTTATCAAGCTTACCAGTGACTAAATCCAATGATAAAGTTTGTCTTTATTTAACAAGATTTATCAGCAACATGGAGCATAGCTGACACTCTTCTCCTCTAACTGAATTCTTTGCTTGGGTTCTAGGAGAACACACTTTCCCCCTTTTCTTCTTGGGTCTTTAGGCATTTCAATGAATCCTTTGTGGATTACTTTTTATCTTTTAAACCTTTACATGGAGTGCTTAGGGGTTCTCTGGCGAACCTTCCTTCTTGATTTACTTGGTGGTTATTCATTTAATAGCACTGCTAACGTTTAATTTTCCGAAAAGGCAAAATCATGACTTTCATGCAAATCTATAACACATACATCTAATATTTTATTCCCCTCATTAATTAACAAAGGAGTGAAGATACTAAAGCCAGTTCAAAGAACACCTGAGGAGCTACTGACCATTTAGTAAAGGAATGTGTTGTAAAACAAAGAATGTGTATGGTTTTTGTCCTGGGTCCAGAGAGGAAGCTTTCAGTGCTTGGAATCTCCCAACAGGGGAGCCTTTTGTTAGTGATGGTGAGCCCCTGGAACCACACCTGAGTTTATGCCAGTGAAGAGACTCCAGTTAGGCTCCTAGGTAATTCTCAGATGGAGGCCGGCCATTCCTGAACACTGGGGCTTTGAGCTGGATGATAACAGCCCGACCTCCAGGGAAAGGGAGGCAGCTAGAAACTGAGTTTATGGCCAATGCTCCGATTCATCATGTCTGCGTAATAAAAACTCTGAAAACCAAAACTTGGGGAAGCTTTTCTGGTTAGTGATATACATCCATACGACACATCCTGAGGATATGGAAGCACAGTGACACATCCTGAGGATACGGAAGCTTCGCATTTGGGACAACCCATGTGTTTCTTCATCTGGCTAGTCCTGATTTATGTTCCTTATGATAAAACTGCAGTTGTAAATACAATACGACCCTGAGTTTTGTGAAGTGCTCTGGCAAATTATTATACATACGGATGGAATGGGAACGTCCAAGTTTGTAGCCAGTTGGTCATAAGTTGGGAATCCCAGAGCTTGCAGCTGGTGTCTGAAGTGAGGGAAGGCTTGTGAGGCCTCAGCCCGTGGACTGTGATAACTCAAATAGTGTCAGAGTTACACTGCGGAACGTTAAGACAAGCTTTCAGGATTATATACAAAACAGATTAATGTTTTATAGGGTTAAAAAAGCCCATAGTTTTCTGCTGGACAGAAATTATTTGTACTGCTACCAAACAAAATTGTATAAATTAGCATGAAATTTCTGGAGCTTAAAACAAAATCTTAACACTCTTTAGAATCAGGGCTACCGGGGCGCCTGGGTGGCTCAGTCAGGTAAGCGGCCGACTTCGGCTCAGGTCACGATCTCGCGGTCCGTGAGTTCGAGCCCCGCGTCGGGCTCTGTGCTGACAGCTCGGAGCCTGGAGCCTGTTTCAGATTCTGTGTCTCCCTCTCTCTGACCCTCCCCCATTCGTGCTCTGTCTCTCTCTGTCTCAAAAATAAATAAACGTTAAAAAAAAACTATTTAGAATCAGGGCTACTAACATTTTATTTCCAGCTTGCAAGCGACTCCTGATCTTTAGGCTAGGACTGCCTGTTGTCTAAGAAGCGTGGAGACACAAGACAAGCAGAACTGAAATGTCAACTTCTTGCTCCAAACATGCTTGATTTATACTTTTACCCAACTCTGAATGGCCTATTGGGTCCTTTGCATTGCTCATCTGTGGCTTCTTTCCTTCTATCCCATTTCATAGCCAATATGGCAGCAAATCCTGCTGGGTTCTATCTTCTAACGTCTTCCCGAATTTGACCAGTTCCCACCACTGTCCTTGCTAATATGTTGGTAAAATGCACTATCACCTCCTGTTGATGATAGCACCACACTTCCAGTTGGTCTCCCTGATTTCTACTCCCATATCCTTGAGTTTACTTTCAATATAGCAGTTATATACTCCTATTAAAACACAAATCACGGGCACCAGTTGGTTGAGCGTCCGACTTCAGCTCAGGTCATGATCTCGCTATTTGTGAGTTCGAGCCCTGCGACGGGCTCTGCGCTGACAGCTCAGAGTCTGGAGCTTGCTTTGGATTCTGTGTCTCCCACACTCTCTGCCCCTACCACATTCTCTCTCTCTCTCTCAAAATAAATAAACGTTAAAAAAACACCACACAAATCTGAGCATGCCAAACCCTGCAAATGCTTCCTGTCTCAACAGAGTGAAAGCCCAGATCCTTACTATAGTCCATACGGGCTTATGTGAACCAATCCTTTGTTAGTTCTCTATCCTTCCCTGCCATTCTCTGTCTTGTTCTCTTGAAACCAGCCACTTGGCCTTTTTTGGGGGGGTCATAAATATGCCACGTGTTCACTCTTACTGACCTCTTACTAAAACACTCTTCTTTCATGGTTTGTACCCTCATCTCTTTTAAGTCTTTGCTCAAATGTCACCTTGGTAAGGTATCTTCTGACCATCATATTTAGAACTTCATCCTCGGTCCCCACTCTTCCTACCCTGCTCCTTCCTCTGAATTATTTTTCCTTAGAGCATTTATCATCATGCAACATGATACGTAATTTGCTTATTTTGTTCATTGTGTATTCCATTGAAGAGAATATAAGCTTCATGCAGGCAAGGATTTTTTTTTTAATTTGTTTGTTTTATTCACCAAAGTATCCCTAATGCCTAGAACAGTTCCCGGCACACTGGAATTCACAAAATATTTGTTAAATAATGAATTGTGACATATTGATATTACTGAAAACTGAAGAAATACATCACTAGCAATTTTATATGCAAATAAAAGCTGTCGATCATAGTAGTTTTGGGTAGCTATATAGTTTTCTTCCATGGTTTGGAATTGATTTAAGAGGCAGCTTGTGAGCCATTAATAATGTCATTTTAATTACTCTATAGTTACAGCTCATTTTGGATCCCAAACTGAATTACCCATCTTGAACAGCACCTTATTCATCAGACTTGGCTCTGATAATGACATGGTGATAAGAGCCATTTGTTATTTTCAATAATCTTTTCCTTAGTCAATAATTTTTTATTTGCAAGTCACAGATATACACTTAAACTATCAAGGTGATATAGTTTGTTCATATATTCATTCACATCATGTCTTCTCTGTTTTTCCCTTGCCAACTCTCCAAGAATACAGCTGGACTTTTGCCTTCCTTTCCCTTAGGATGGTTGACTTGCATGGTCAAAGCAGAAAGAGCCTGAAATCAATTCTCTTCCTGGTTTGTTTGTTTGTTTGTTTGTTTAGAGAGCCTCAACTCTTACGCTAGGGTGACCGAGGGTAGGAAGGGTAGGTTGGTGCCACTGAAGAGAGAGTGAAGACAGAAGAGATGAGAGGGGCAGAGAGCTTTTTCTTAAGGCTAAGGAATAGACTGTGCTTGGGGTTCCCTCAAGACATCATTATGGCTTCTGTGTTCTCTCCCCCAAAAGGAAAAGAATGTTGGAAGACAAACGTTGTATGGTGCTTACGGGGTTCCTCCTGAGTGAAGAGGGGTTATACCACAAGGCTTTTCACTAAGTCCAATGGAAATAAATAAAATTAAGCCTCCTGAGGCACTAGATTTCTAACGCACAAAATCTGTCAGTTACCCAGGAAAATGACTCCACCATATATCTCTTTATGAAGTTGAGTCTCCTTTCCCTCTTTGAAGACTAGCTTTGTTTCCTCCCCAAATGGCTTCCCTAAACCCGGATCTACATCACTTCCTATTCTGAGAAGCGTTCTGGGAAGAGTCAGTCAAGCTTTTTTTTTCTAGCACTAAGGTTTCTGAAATTTCCATTCCCTCTCTATGAGAGTTGTGAGCAAGAGTTGAAAAAGAACGTGGTAAGTCAGTGAATGTATGAGTAAGTCACTCTGCTTTAGAAGTCTAGTACCCAGAAAGCTTTTGTGATGACTTCCTTGTCTCTGAGGCAGAAAAACTCGACTTTGGTATTTAAGGTAAACCTTGTCCATGAAAGCATTTTTTGGATGGGAGATCAAAAAGCCTTAGGACTACATAGGAACAGGGAGTTGGTTTTTTATTACCAAAGGGAAATAGAATTGTCTACTGATGAGACACTTGGAAGAAATAAGTCAAATCCATTTGCGGATCATTAATGGGTGGAAATGGGGCCAATTTACTGTTACATGTGAAAGGCTAGATAGGGGCATTTAGGACCACAGAAACCTAAGCATCAAGTCTTTCTAGTCAAACACAAGACACTTTCTCAGGATTCTAAAGACAGACCCTTTTGCAGATTAATAAGAGAAGTAAGGAAAGAGTAGACCATTTCTTTTTTTCTTAATTTGAAATCCTGGCTCTCAGTTAAATTTCAAAAAAGATTAATTTGACTCTATGATCATAAATAGGTTGATTATATAAAAATGAATTGCAAGTGAAGAAAGAACAGGTCCTAGACCTATAAGAAACGACCAGTATAGATTTATCAACAATGTAGCAGTGTGAAGTTTTATAGATAACTGGCAAGTTACTAGGTACAATGAACAAATTAACCTGTGTGTATGCGCAGTTTTATTTTCTGATTGTAGGGAATATTTTGGTAAACTGAACGGAAATTTTCTCTGAAAGTTCACACTAGGCTTGGTGGTTTAAAATGTCACACAGCTCAGGTACACCTGCAAAAATGTTCACGTAGGCCTGGGAATAATACAAGTGATACATATGTTATGATAGATTTAAAGGACAGGATAGTGTCAATCCCACTGCTTTGACAAGACTATGATCGTTGATCTTTTTCCGACACAAAGCATCTACCACTGAATTGTAAAAATTGTTAAAACTTAACGAATTTCATATCTAAGGATAACGTTATCACACTAGTATCCAAGGACAGGGAGACAGATTTTTAGCTGGTTGACTTAATTTTCAGCTTCACCTATTTCCCAAAATTATATGAGTAAGTTACAAAAAAATCAAACACTCGAAGACAGGGTTATTTTGCATAAATACAGACAGACAGACCACAAAATAGATGTAAAACATCAAACTCACTCTCTCCTCAAATACATTGCTTAAATGGTCTAAGATGTACCCATTCACTTATGGTGTTTGACTTGTGCAATATTTTCTCTTTTTAATTCTTTCTCGATATCCTTAAAAACATATTAACTACCACTCTGTGTAAATAACAAAAACATAATAAATAAGCATATTGTCAACCCATTTCAGAATTAAACACCAGATTAGGAGCTACATTTTAAACTTCTGGATCTGTGAATTATTAAGTTTACCACTTGAGTGGCACAAAGCACCCATTCGTTGTGCATCTAACATGGGACTTGTTATTTCTTCCTATTCACACACACACACACACACACACCTACACATATGCATATATATTCATACATACATATACACAACACACATACATATGTATATGTATATATACATATATACACACATGTATATGTATATATACATATATATACACGTGTATATGTATATATACATATATATACATAGATATATGTTCCTTACCAGATTTATATATGTATATGTATATATACATATATATACATATATACATAGATATATGTTCCTTACCAGATTTATATATGTATATGTATATATACATATATATACATATATGCATATATATATGTTCCTTATCAGATTTATATATGTATATGTGTATATATACATATATACATATATATATGTTCCTTACCAGATTTATATATGTATATATGTATATATACGTATATATACATATATGCATATATATATGTTCCTTATCAGATTTATATATGTATATGTATATATATATACATATATATACATATATGTATATATACATATATATATGTATATGTTCCTTATCAGATTTTTATTCCCCTAAAGATACTCAGTAACTCCTGTTCAACTTTGTATTTCTTGAGGACAGAGCCACACCTATGTGGTCATATAGGGAATTAAATTGGGAGCAAACCTCACTGGTCTAAGACAAAAGAAACAAGACCCGTCTTGTTCAGAAAGGTTTCCCTTAAACTGAAGCAAGCCTCTGAAATAAGGGTATAGCCCAGCTAGTGAAGTAAAGTTCCTATTTTTCGCTTTAAATTAAAAAAACAACAACAACAAGTTTCCAAAAAGGTAAAGAGTGTTTCCAGACTCTAACATAATATATGTGAGGTGGGAGGCAATTTAGAAGAGCCCCTCAGGGTCCCGGATGGCTCAATCGGTTAAGCATTAGACTCTCAATTTTGGGTCAGGTCATGATCTCACTGCTCATGGGTTTGAGCCTCACGTCGGTTTCTGGTCTGACAGTACGGAGCCTGCTTAAGATTCTCTCTCTTCCCTCTCTCTCTGCCCTTCCCCGACTTGGGTTCTGTCTCTCGCTCTCTCTTTTTCTCTCTCAAAATGAGTAAACTTACAAAAAATAGAAAAGCCCCTCAGATGGGCAAAATGTGGAAGCAGAAACAGAGACAAAAGGGCCCCTAAGTAAAGTACAAACATTAAGGTCAGGTTTATTATCATTCCATCCTTGTCCCAGAATGTATTTGTTTCAGTGAAATAATAAGATATTCAATGTACTCATGTTTTCACATTTTGTGGGTGATTCTCTTTTCTTTTACCTTTGCTCACCTTTCCACTAAGCAATCCCACTCATTGCAAAAAATGTTTTAGGATCAAACCTAAGGTTAACAGCCTATCCAGTAATTTTCTTTAAAATTATCAAAATATGGCTTTTCAAATGCACAAAAGATGCCACCTGAAAAGAACCAGTAAGAATTTGAAGGGCCTAAAAAAAAGAGTACAGACATTAATAATATTTTATGTCCCTTAATTCAGATGTACATGTGACTTTTAGTGAAAAAATTTGGTCAAAGGTTAATTAAAAATGATAAAGACAGTTGTCATATTCTCCTTTTAAAAATTCATTATTCTGGGCGCCTGGGTGGCGCAGTCGGTTAAGCGTCCGACTTCAGCCAGGTCACGATCTCGTGGTCCGTGAGTTCGAGCCCCGCGTCGGGCTCTGGGCTGATGGCTCGGAGCCTGGAGCCTGTTTCCGATTCTGTGTCTCCCTCTCTCTCTGCCCCTCCCCCGTTCATGCTCTGTCTCTCTCTGTCCCCCCAAAAATAAATAAACGTTGGAAAAAAAATTTAAAAAAATCATTATTCACAACCATCAATTGTCTAATAATTCCAAATCTTAAAGAATAAAACAAAGAACTATCAAGCAACTCTGCCATGCCAGGTGGTACTATGCTAAGAGGTTGAAAAGAGTAAATTACTAAAATATGGTCTGTGCTCCAAGAAATGAAGACCACAAAGCTTTGGGAAGTGTATCTTTGGAAGAAATGTTGCTTGAAACAAACAAACAAAAAAAGGTATGACATGGGAATTTGTAAATTCTGCAGGCTGAGAACACATATTATTGATTTTAAACAAACAAGAGAGCCTCGTTCTGGCTCCTTCTCTGCTCCCTCCATGCTTCAATTTCTCCCAGGGTTCTTACAGTAAAATCATGCGTTACACCTAGATGAATTTTAATGGCTCTAATAATTATTTTTCTGTTTCTTCAAAATATTTGATTGATTGCAACTTTATCCTCCCTCTGCAAAGAGAGTATATATTTGCATGCTTCGATCTCAATGCCACTTGAGTCTGATGTCATCTTACCTACATTTTCCTGACTGTTGTCTCAATTTATTTGGAGGAAATAACAGCCTCCCTTAGGGTTTTATTCTCCTATGCACTCGGATCTATAAGTAAATATGAAGGTGCATTGGCAGGGTGTGGGAAGCTTCTAGCACACTCTCTCTACTCTGTTCGGGAGAACACACTGGCCACAGTACTGGGCCATCTTACAAGAAGCCTGCTGTGTGCCAGGACGTCTCAGCCGTTATTTCACTTACGAGCTTTATAAAATAGTTTTAATTCTCTTCAGTTTTAGTAAGAGAACACTGAAGATACACAATTGGGCCAGGTGTGGATTTGTGTCCGCACGTAACCCAATCTAAGTTCTCTAAAAGATCAGGATGGAAGAAAACATTGTGCGCTTATTTCAAGTAAATGAGACTGGAGACACTTGTCTTCCCATGCATATGGATGCTGTATATCCAAGCCAAAAATAGAATCTAAGGTTAGTTTTTTAATGTATATTTAAAGTTTGCTTCAGAAAATATAAGAAAATGTACATTATACATATATAAAATTAAAGACTATACCTTGGCTTTTTTAACCATTTTGGGGGGAGAAATTATTCTGAGCAGGATAGCTTACCGTGATTTGGGCGCTGTGCTGAGGCTTAAGAAATTGTTAGTGCCAATTCCAATTTGCTTACTTCATTTACTTTGCACCTAAGATGTAAATTAATCATTGCTGGTAACATCAATTTAGTTGTAATTAATCATAGAGGGAGGAGTAAAGCAGTCATATTGGTGCCAGCCATATTAACTGCCTTATCTGATTGCTCTTGTGTAATTTTCCAGCACTTTGATGAATACAGAAGTCAAGAAATACTAGGGGCGCCTGGGTGGCGCAGTCGGTTAAGCGTCCGACTTCAGCCAGGTCACGATCTCGCGGTCTGTGATTTCGAGCCCCGCGTCGGGCTCTGGGCTGATGGCTGGGAGCCTGGAGCCTGCTTCCGATTCTGTGTCTCCCTCTCTCTCTGCCCCTCCCCCGTTCATGCTAGGTCTCTCTCTGTCCCAAAAATAAATAAACGTTGAAAAAAAAAAGAAATACTTTGGGGGCTTCCAAGAATATTCACAGTATCTTTGGAAATAGAGTTGAAAGCATTATAAATAGTTGATTGCTGCTTTACTTGAAGACTTTTTTGTGACTATTAGATTTATAACTTTTACACACACACACACACACACACACACACACAGACACACACACACACACACACACACACACACACATACTTTGCCCTTGCTTTCGATAAGTGCTTTCAGAGCAACTGAAGCTAAAAATGGACATTCTACTGGAGTCTTGGCTGCATGTTCAAGGTCAGAGAGAAGCGGATCCCAACAAAGAGCAAGTATTGATGTTTCCTACGCAGTTTCCGCCCATCAAATAAGTATTGAGGAGAAAAGATAGCTCTCATTTGCAAGTATGCAATATTTATTAGCTCTTGACAAAAAGTTATTGATTTTTATAATATTATATTCAGAATATGTCCATACATTTACTTATGCCTAACATAACTTTAGGTGATTTACAGCAAACAAATAAACCAATAATACACTGATACAAGAGGTATGATGTAATAAATCAGCGTATTTTACAATCTTCACATGCCTTGTGACTCCCTATCCATTGTATAAAGCCATTCTTTTCTTTAGAGTGAAGACAAATCCCACCTACAACACAGAAGTCAGAGTTCAGCAAAGAGTATCAAGATACGCTGTTCAGTCCACAGCAAAATAATAGGCTTAAAAGCTGGGCTTTGCAAGCGTTCTCATAGAAGCAGGAGGAAGGTCTATGTTACAGAGTGTTTGCTGGCTCCCCACCGCTCCCTATGGCAGAGTGGATGATGAGGTCTGGGGCTGGGTATTATCCTGAGCTGGTGTTCCCTGCAAGTGACTAGTCCTGTTCCCTCTCTTTGGCATGGCCCTGGCATCTGCTTCTGAGTTCACGGTCCCTGCCTTGAGTCTGGTCCTAAGATCCCTGTACCCTCTTTGGCACCAGCCTCAGTCCTCTTCACATTGATGAGTCTACTCTACTCTACTCTACTCTACTTTTCCGTCCTCCCATCGGAGTATAAAGGGAGATGGGGGTCCCGAACATGCCACATATGGGCCAGTGAAAGCTGGTGCTACTATGTTAAGTTCACTTGTTCAGATACATCCCCGGTTGGCTGAGGTAGTAATGAACGTGGAATCTCTCTATGAGGCATGAAAATTTCTCAGGCGCAGCCCAATAAACCAAACGAAACCAAACGAAACGAAACCAACAAAAACCAAGGAGAAGTACACTGGAATTTCCCAGATGGCATGTGGATGTTTCTACCTACCCCTCCTCTTGGGATTTGGAGCCCACCACCACGCTCTTACTCCGTATTCTCTTCTCCTTGGCTCTTCCCCAAGCCCCAGAACGTCTTTCTCTTTCTGCTTCCTGTCTTATAGGAATTTCCCTTATTACACATTCTTCCATTACCTCTGTGATGTGGCTGACAGTAAAACTGGATGAACTCAGCTTCCTAGGTTTGGCCCTGGGTATGTAGAGGGAATATTTTGGTACTTTGAAAAGCTTACTCAACTCTGCAGCCAGTCGGTAACTTGGGAAGTACGAGTGGGAGGAGGCACGCTCAAAAATGAGCAAGGACTGTTCTTGGAATATTCCCAATATTTGAAATACTGGAGAAAGGAAGCAGTTCAAAATGTAAAAATGTAAATGCGAAAAGACAAGTCTCTTCTACCCATGTCCCTTAGGCACTCAGATATTGTCCACAGAGATAATCACTGTTTCCAGGGTCTTTTTTTTTTTTTAAATTTTTTTAAAAAAGTTTATTTATTTTTGAGACAGAGAGAGACAGAGCATGAACGGGGGAGGGGCAGAGAGAGGGGGAGACACAGAATGGAAGCAGGCTCCGGGCTCTGAGCCGTCAGCCCAGAGCCCGACGCGGGGCTTGAACTCACGGACCACGAGATCATGACCTGAGCCAAAGTCGGACGCTTAACCGACTGAGCCACCCAGGCGCCCGTTTCCAGGGTCTTCTATCTATATTCCCAGAAGTTTTCTGTGCCTAAACACATATGTATATGTAGTTTTTTCTCTTTTCAAAAGAATTTGTAGCATGCTACACACAGTGTTCTGTATCTTTCATTTTTTTTTAAACTTAATATACATTTATCAGTACATATTACTACCCAGAGAGGGGGCTTATACCTCTTGATGGTTGCACAGTATTCAAATATAACAAAGTAACACAATTTACTTGACCAGGCCCTCTTACCCCCTTTTGGTTGTTTCAGTATTTTTTTTTTCTAGCAAACAATGCTGTGATGAATATCTTTTAATGTTTATTTTGAACATGTGTAGGTTAATCTATAGAATAATACCTAGAAGTCGAATTGCTGTATCAAATATAATTTTTTATTTGGATAGATACAGCCAAATTCTTTGCAGCAGAACTGTTCTTACAGTCTTATCAACCTAAATAGGAAGGACTGTCTGCCCCCCTGTGCCTTTACTACCAGATTGTATAAACAATCGTGACAGTGAGAAATAAAAAAAAAAAAATGGTGTCTCAAAGTTTGCACGTGCATTTTATTTTTTTACAAACGAAGCTGAGTATTGTGTAAGTTTTTAAGAGTCTTTTTTTTTTTTTTTTTTTTTTAAATTTTTTTTTAATTTTTTTTCAACATTTATTTATTTTTGGGACAGAGAGAGACAGAGCATGAACGGGGGAGGGGCAGAGAGAGAGGGAGACACAGAATCGGAACCAGGCTCCAGGCTCTGAGCCATCAGCCGAGAGCCTGACGGGGCTCGAACTCACGGACCGCGAGATCGTGACCTGGCTGAAGTCGGACGCTTAACCGACTGCGCCACCCAGGCGCCCCAAGAGTCTTTTTTAAAGTTTATTTATTTGTTTTGAGAGAGAGAGAGAGAGAGAGAGAGCGAGCGCAGGGGAGGGGCAGAAAGAGAAGGAGAGAAAGAATCCCAAGCAGGCTCCATGCTGTCAATGCAGAGCCCTACTCAGCACCTGACCTTACGAACCATGAGATCATGACCTGAGCTGAAACCAAGAGCTGGAGGCCTAAATGACTGAGACAGCTTAAGAGAGTTTCTAATTTTCATTTGTTTTTGTCCTTTTTTTTTCCTATTTTTCTTTCAATTTGTTGGTTTTACAGATTTTTAGGCACTCCCTATGAATTAAGAATACTAGCTTTTAATTTGGAATATGCTGTTTGGACATTATTTCTTATTTGTTTATTTGTCGTTTAGCCTGTGAACGGGGTACTTTGACGTACAAATCTCTTATTACAAATGTACTATGACGTACATTATCTCTTATTTATCCAATTAATCCCTTTTAAATTTTTTTGGTTCTTAGTTTTATGGCATATTAACAAAGCCTACTGTACGTTCAGATTATAACAACAATTCTCCCAAGCTATTAGCAATTCTGTGGCTTCATTATTTATGTTGAAATATTTGATCCACTTGGAATTTATTTTCGTATAATGTGCAAAGTAGGAATTGAATATTTTTCCACGTGGTTACCTAGTTGTCTTGTGACCACTTATTGAATAACCATTTTTCTACTTGAGATGTGAATTTTATGGCATTATGTAATATATAATATAATATAATATAATATAATATATAATTTAATGTTTATTTCTGGAATATCTATTCATTTTGTTGATAATTTTGTGTATTCATTTACCAGTACAATGCAACTTCAAATACTTTAGTATTTAACTAAATACGTTAGTATTTAGTAACTTTAAATACTTCAGTAATGAAAGTTGATTTTTTGTACATGTTACTGCATTTTGAACTTACGTGATTAAAACACCTAGCACAGGTCATATTTCTACCAGAATGAAAAATTACAAATGACAGCAAAATCGCCAATGAATAAAATGATACCACAGAACCCATTTGGAAATCAGTGTCACACATATGTCATTGCTAAATACTGAGCATGGCCGGTGTCAAAAAGGGTCAGAGTTCTCGGACAAATATCAATATCTAGAGTGAGGTTTAAGAGAACAGCCACTTAGTCATTGAAATGGTGTGTTTTAACAGGTACAACCTTTCCACTTGGAAGTGTGGTCCTGATGTTGACTTTCTTACCTGGACAACATGACCTACGCTTGCTGCTGTTAATTGGATTGAGTTGGGGCTACGCAGCCAGAAGAATTTAGCACAGACGTTAATCCTTTCTGGAGAATACCAGCCTGAGCCTGACAGTGTCTAGGGCACAAGGTCAAAATCAGTACGACATATTAATACTGACCATGAGGAGAAAATGGAAGTTTTACTGCCTAGAGAAAACAATATTATCATTATAAGCCATACTGCAATCAGCTAATTTTTTATCAATTAAAAGGCTTATGTCGTCTTTTAAGAATAAAATAATATATACTCGTACAAATGTACACAGTAGAAATGAGCCTTCAGAATAGAATTTTGAAGTCTTCTTCTCCAAAGAGAGTACCCTGAAGCTTTATGGTTATCATTCTGGTGAGCACTGTTTCAGAATTAATCTAAGAGAGATGTTTTGTTTTGTTCTATATGGTAAACTTTATATTATTCGTTTTGTTTTGCATCTCGATCTTATTACTTAGTTTGTGGTGGACATCTTCCCATGTCAACACATGGCCTGACTCATTCCTTTTTTGCCTTGTGGTAAATTCTGCATTAGCGATGTTCTCTTCATAGAATTTATTATCACCGTACTTTAAATTATAGAAATAAATTCTGATAAAACATTCAGCAATACAAAATTGAAATTAATGCATTAGGGAGCAACTCAGAAAAACAAAAAACTATTTTTATTCATCAAATATACACAAATAAAAAGGGAATATGGAGACATGGACATTCTCGACATTTCTACATTTCTTTCTGGAAAGGAATGTAGCTATAACTTTTATAAATTAAACATATCCTTATTATTTAGCTGACCAATCCTTCTTTGTGAGCATCCGTAGCGCACAGATCAAAACCCCAGGATGCAAGGACATATGTGCAAGGATTTGTATAGCAAAACTCTTCAGTGTGGCAAGAAACTGGGAAGTACCCAAAGGTCTACCAGTCATGTATGACAGAACATATCACAGGTAATAATGATATAGAAGATTAAACTCTTATTTTAAAGATTTGTTTGAATTAGACTTTCAGAATGGGCTTTTGAATGAAAATAGCAAGCTGAGAAATAATATGGTACAAAATGAACTTATATTTTTTTGAGAAAAACATAAACAGACACACAGACACATGCACACACGTGCACACATGCATGAAAACAGGCCTGAAATAATAGACTACTAAAATTGCTTGCATGAATAGTGATGATTTGATGATATAATCATGTTTTCCTTTAGAATTTATACATTGTGGTAAGCATGTATATCTTATTTTTATAATTTAAAAAAGTGAACAAAGAACACTTAAAATGAAAAAAAATATATGATTGGATGAACATGTTTCATAGAAAATACCTTTCTATTCTCATATAAGGTTTAATGATTTTAGAGGCAGGTACTTAGAATTTGGTACAATATTCTGAGCATCAGTAGTAATAATGGAGTGGTGCTAGATGATGCTGAGTAATATACTGCCTATTTTATTTTATTTTATTTTATTTTATTTTGTTGTCTAGAGAGTGGGAATCTTGCTTCAGTGTTACTATTCTTCCTTTTTTTTTAATGTTTATTTATTTTTGAGAGTGTGTGTAAGTGGGGTATCGGCAGAGAGACAGAGAGAGAGAGAGAGAGAGAGAGAGAGAGAGAGAGAGAGAATCCAAAGCAGACTCCAGGCTCTGAGCTGTCAGCACAGAGCCCGACGTGGGGCTCGAACTCAGGAACCGCAAGATCATGACCTGAGCCGAAGTCGGACACTTAACCGACTGAGCCACCCAGGTGCCCCACTCTTTTTCCTTTCTAAATGACTCGTAGAAAAAGAGATGTGTTTGAAGAAGGCTAAGGAAAATATCACTTTATTAATAACTGCGCATCAGCCTCAATACCAGTGCTGCAAGCCTGCACCTCACCACCCATGGCCTTCTTCGTGCTTGATCCAATGGAAGCCTAGAGCCCAGAATCAAAGTAGACTGAAGACAGGCCACACTACATTGCTACGTCTTCACTAGAGGATCGCCCCTTAGCAGTCTCATAGGACAAAAAGATACCTCTGCCAAAATAAAGGAAATAGGGTGAAAGCAGAGCCCCATGAAGGTTTATCTGTGCTTGCAGTGTATCTTCCATAAGAAAACATGGCTGACCAGTACCTTGATATTTGTCAGATTAGCACTCTACCCCCTTGGAAGATGGGTTTCTTGCTCCGGATGCCCGCCCACTCATCCTTGAATAAGAAAGAGGAGAAAAAAGAGGGAAGAAGAAAACACCTTCGTCCCTAAGAGGACCCAGGTTAAGAACAAAAGATAAGGATATCATCTTTTAAACATCTAAAGCAACAATTGGAAAGAGAAGGGAAATTAATCTTCAATTACCTTTTTAAACTTTGGGGGTTCATGAAAATAAAAGCCATATTTTTTTCCAAGCACTTCTAGGTTTTTCAAACCATCTGTGCTTCGAGGAGAATTTAGTACATGTGTTTTTAGTTAATTTACACTTAACTCATCAAAATGTTGACTTGTTATTCCAGCTATTTGATGTCTCAGAAATCATACACACATTTTAATATATGTTCAAAAGTCTTTCCCCCATTTGGATAAGGAAGTCATCATCAGCTGGCAGTAAACAGAACCTGGAAGAGCTTAAGTCTGATTCTGACAGAGAAGTGAGGAGATTCCAAGGAGTTTGAAACTCGGCAAACTACTTTCCACGCACACGGTGACAAGCACTTTGAAGGGAAAAACATGAGAAGTGACCCCCAAAACATCAAAATCATCACAAGCATAAAGGGACTCTCTAGGATATGAAGATGTTTAGTCAGGGGACTTGCAATATATATCATATTAACTCTATATTCCTGAAATTAAAGAATTTTGAGATCAGCACAAAAAGCCCATGCTGGTGTCTGTGTACCAAATACTGTACAGAAGCCAGTAGGTTAATTTTTCCATGAAAAAGGAGAAAGGATGTTTTTGAACTTCTGATGATCCAATGATCTTCTTTCCTTTTAAGTAAAATGTATTAAATGCATATCCAATAAAAGGTCCTTTATATTCACAGCAATAGGCTGGAAACATTTTTTCTTTTTCCCCAGCTTGAATGTGTTTCTAGACCAGAATGCTTGAGTAAAAGCTATCACCGACTGTTGTTTGATGGTCTGGTTTTACACCCGACTAAAGCTTCAGTTAGATCTAGAGCAATTCTCATGATATTTGCACACAGACTCTTCAGAACTGTTTGATGCAAGAACCCGGCCTTTTGTGACTGCAGACAAGGGGTTCAGAGACTGAGCGCAGACTATGGAAGGCATTCTGAGGCCAAATCTCACGTAAGTACAAGAGGAACCAATTCATGTCTAAGAATGACCCTAGACAGAAGCCGAAGATTCCAGATTTGGAGCAGCAGATCAATAGGAACATGAAAGACACTGGAGGGAGCAGAGCAGCCAAGAGATTGGGGAAATGTTCTAGGGGGTAGCGTGGGGGGTGGGGAGGGCACAGACAGACACAGAGGTCGAGGAAGGGCAGTTTGGGGGCAATTCTCATGATCATGAGCTCCTTGAACGGTTTGGCTTGCTTCTCTGTTCTGGGATAAATTCAAAACATAATACGGTAGCAGGAGCAGAAGGAAACACAATAATCATCTCACCCAACTTTATACATTTTAGCTCTCTCATTTTTTAAAGTTTTTATTTATTTATTTTCAAAGAGTGTGCAGGAGGGAGAGAGATAAAGAGAAAGGAGAAAGAGAATGAGAGAGAGAGATGAAAAGATGTGGGGGTCAGAACTCACAAACTGTGAGATCATCATCTGAGCCAAAACCAAGAGTCCGACGCTTAACAGACTGAGCCACCCAGGTGCCCCTGGTCTTCTTGTTTTTATAATTGTGGATTTTGTTGCTCAGACTGGATGGGTAACGTTTTACCCTAGGATGCTATAGCTAGTTCAGTGTTGGGCAGAGTGACCGTGAGGCCTCCCTTTATTTCCAGGCCAGTGTTCTTTCTACGCACCACATCCCAAGTATATTCGTCATTTCCTGTTTCCTTTTGTCTTTTTAAAGTTTCCTTTTTTTTCCTCTTTTTCCCACTTGCCTCATTCATTCCCACTGTAACTCGAGATTGAAGAAGCGACAAAACATCACATCCAATGCTCCGGTGCAAGTATTTTCAGAGGGGGTCAGAGCGATGCATGTTTGTTTTGTGAAGTTTCACGCTCATTCTCAACATATGGGTTCAAAGCTGTGAACCAACCATGAACCTTGGGAGCTGGGAGTCGACAAGATGGGACTAATATGTAAAAGAAAAGGAGGTTCAGAAGGACTTGGTGGATGTCTGTTCTCTTTTCAAAAAGAACATTTTGGTGAGTTAAGCGTAAATGAGTTGGGAACACACGGATTTTATTCGCTTGCCCGATGCATGGGTTTAAACATGAATGGAAAAAAGCACTCCGAACAACACGATGTGAATTTTATTGGTCTTTTTTCTCTAGAAGATGGAAGCTGAATAATGATGGGGCAAGTGAATTGAAAGCCATCATGAGTGTTAAACGCATGTATAGCACATGACACTGTCAGACGGAACAGTAAGGACATCTGGGCTGAGAGCTCTCATTTTGAAAGCCCTGGTATACTTTCAGTGGGTGACTTCATTATAATACTGAAAGAAGTTTCCAGGCAGGTTTTTTTTTTTTTATCTGAACTTTCTGTCTGAGAATAGGGGACAGGGCTGTGAGAAATCCATTTCATTGTAAGGAATGTAATGCTTCAGTAAAGGTTGTAATTGGGCAATTAGAAGACAAGAGATAATAAACGACTTGGTTTAACATAGTAAGGCTTTCCGAAAAATAAGACAATCTACTGGATGATCTTTTTATGTATCATTTTGTCTGCCTCAGACATTTTACTTTGGGTAGTGCAGGTCGGATCTTTGCGGAATCCTGATGATTTCCACCAAAAGAAGTAAACAAACATGTCAGTATTCTCGTCGTCTTCTGGTATCTCTGCCTCTTTGGCCAACTTCATGGGGGGATATTTGGTAATTATTCTATGATCATTATGTGAGTCTTTACGTGATCATTATGTGAAATTCTTTGCTTTTGTTGTAGGAACACTCCATAATTAGCTACATAAAGTTCAAACCTTCTGTACAGGCAGTATCCACAAACTCCTCTTTTTTCAAAGCAATGCGTGTTTCTTGATGTGCCCACGAACTTCTAAGACGACATATAAGTTTATGTAAGCGCTCCCTGGTTAGCTTGTGATGGGACTCTCTTTAGAACACGCTAGCAAGACTGAAATCAAACTGTTTCAGATGCTACAGTTAGATGAAATCACAAGGAAGCTATTCTTGGAATTTTATTAAAATGCTATGTTGGTTGGGACAAAAACACTCACGTCTACGGAGTAGAGCATCCTCAAAACAGTGTACCTTTACTGATGGATCCAGGCCACATCACACAGCCCGAGTGCACGTCAGCATCACATCTGTCATTAAATAAGTGACTCAATTTTTTTTTTCTTGCCGCTGTTTCATGTATTTCAAATAGAAAGAAAACTGGGCTGCACTTCAAAATTTAAATACGGTGAATGAAAAGGCTTTGTTCACATTTAATTAAATTACTGTTTATATGCCATATGTTTGATCAGACATTGCTTGTATCCCAGATGGAGGCAATGGGGAGGAATAAGGTATAATTTTTTTCCCCCTCTTCTCCAAGTACAAGGCACAAATTGAGATGATTTTCCAAAAAGTGTCATCACAGTGACAAACTCATATGGCCACTGCTGTGACATCAGCCCTTAAATGATCCCTTCATGGCTCATCGACTCTCAGAACTGTAAAGATAACCTGTCTGAAGATAGGTAGGACCCTGGGCTCCAGAAGACAATACATCAGCTATTTTTGAGACTCTCTTAGTGAAACTTTCCTCAGGTATACTGCTGCTCTGAAGTGGCAACACCGTATTCGTCAGGATCTCGGATCAGGTTTACTTTGTAAATCATAAATAAAAAATAAAGAGACGTTGATTTACAGACGGCAACTTAAGTCACGAAAATGTAAATTCAGAAACATCTCCTGCAGTGTGAGTTGGAAAGAGAGAGAGAGTCACTGTGTGGGAGTTCCCTAGGTTCAGAGGAGGCCCTTTTCTCTTTTTCTTTCTTTCTCTTTTTTTCACATTCCTCACTCACCAAATGGATGTGCTTTGCAGAGAGGAAGGGAAGAGTCCTTTTTACCATATGAAGCGAGCATGTGTTTTTCTTGCTTTTGCTGCTCTGCTGTTTTTGCCATATTTTCTGAGTTCAAGTCTCTAATCAGTTGGTGGGAGTGTAGATGTAATGACATTTATTTTGGAAAACATGTTCTGCTAACATTTTGTAGTAATGTAAGCCATTTAATTCTAAAATTGGCAGCTGAAACTAACACTGTGTCCACATAAACAACTACTCAAATGTTTCAGTCAAAGGCATTTTGGGCACCCAGGGCCAGGACATCCTTTCTGGGTCTGCATACTTCTAAAAGTCCAAGTTTGGCAGGCAGGGGCTTACCTCCAACCCACACAGACAGAACCTGAAGAATCTTTCCTGTGCCTCCATGTACACAAAAAGAGGTCCTCACCTTTTGTTTTTAAAATGAGTAAGTAGAAGCAGAGGAAATACATGAATGAAATTCTTGGCCTCAGCAGTGGTCTCGAGGGGTGGGCTGATTTGTTCTTCGGAGAGAGGGACAAGCCAAGCAGTCGGGGAGGGAAGTGGGGAGGCTTCCCTGTGACTGTGACACACATACTAAGCTCAGATTAGAACGCTTCTCATTTTCTATTCTCTCCAAAGGGCGGAGGAGGAGAACCCATCTGCCATGTTGGCTTGCCAGATGAGACAGTCTCAGGACAGGAGCGAGGGCACTCTGATACTACAGGACAGTAGTCATTTTATTTTTGTGAGCATCTACCGTAGGCTAGGTGGTGTAACAAACCTTTTAGGCCTTATTAAAATATCAAAACTCCTGTAGTAGTACTATAGGTGAATAAGATCATAATATTTAGAATAGAATACAATAGGATAGGATAGGATAGGATAGAATAGAATAGAATAGAATAGAACGGACACAGTAAGTTTGGCTAATTTGCTACAGTCCTGCGACTAGCAAGTAACAACATGAGGATTTCAATTATGGAATCTACCCCAGTGACCATCTCCTTCCGTATCATCATCCAGATCAACACGGGACACAAATTGTGGGGCAGCAAACCAGGGAGAGGAGGGAAGCGAGAGGAAATAAACAACGTTGTGTGATAACCGAGTGACGAATATTACCACGCTACTACTTAGGTTATTTAAATCCTTGATCTACGGGAGAGAGTCATGAGTGCACACAAATTTGAAAGTGGTCTTATGATAGATACTTGACAATGATTAAAAACACACCGTCCCCCGAAAGGGTTAAAGACACACACCGGAGTCTTTAGTTTTACTAAATGCAACAGTTGCCCAGGTTCACGCTTCTGAGTCATCCTTAATATCATCCTCCTTCTGATATGCCAGAGCTCACCTTGTCCCAGCCTTGTTTTCCTCCCATTTTTTTCCACTTCAGGGACGGGTTCCACCACCTGCTCTGTGCACAAGCCAGGAGCCTGGGAGTCATCCTTGTTATCAGACTCTTCCTGGTGGTCCATGTTCAATCTTTTACTTATTCTTATTTTTCTTCCGAAATACCTCTTCAATCTGTGCATTTTATGTTTGCCACCTCCTTCATCATTCCACTATTACCTGGATTTCTATAATAGTTTTGTCCCTCTGACCTCTGAACCAATGAGCACAGACTAGGCAGGAGAATGTGTTAGTGAGGCAGATCCGGTCCCACCAGCCTCCTGCCTCAGGTCCAAGACTGTCCGGATCAAGACAGAAATCCTTAAGGCGGCCTGTGAGGCCCTGTGTCGGCTGGCCTCAGTTCTCGATCTTCACCTCATAGTACTCCCCTCTTCTCTGTATCTCATCACCTTGACCTTTCAGTTTCTGCCTCATGACCTTTGCAAATACTCTTTCCCAAATCCTTCTCCTCTTTCCTGAGTGACCTTGAACTTACCTTTAGATAGTTCTGCATTCCCTTCCCCCCATCAGGAGCCCGCTTTCCATACATCTTCTCTGAGCATCCTCCCCTTCCCTTTGCACAGTATAACAAGAAAAAAATGAAAAATATCTGCTTGTCTATTTCCCTGAGCAAAAACTATAAGAGCAAAAACCCAATCTGCCTTGTTCACCAGTCTACATACAACACATAGCACAGAGCCTTTCACCTATTAAGTAGCTAGTTAATCCTTGAATGACGAGATGAACAAATACTTCCTGATCAGCTTCAATTAAGGAAGAGAGTGAGTCATCTTAGAACTCTCACTGTAGGTTCCTAGAAGCAGTCACTATAGCTTTTCTTCTTGTTACCATTGGTGGTGCCATGATGCCTGGGAGATTCTCACTTGTGGGCTTACTGAATCTACAAGCTACATGCATGGAGAGGAGGCTCCTGCCTACTAGGAAGCAGAATATCCTTCTGCCATATAAGACCTAAGTCCTTCACCTTCTACGCGAATTAGGGAGCTGTAGGGCATACCTTTGATGATCTAGATTCCTCTTTCCTCTTGTATCAGCCAGGGCTCTCCAGAGAGAAACTGAACTACCAGGATATATATATATATATATATAAGAAGGAGTTGACTCACACGATTTTGGAGGTTGAGATGTCCCGTGATCTGCCATCTTCAAATTAGAGAAGCAGGGAGTCTGGTGATGAAGTCCAAAGGGCTGAGAGTTCGAGAGCCAATGGTATATATGCCAGGTCTGATCGGAAAGCCTGAGAACCAGAAACACAGAGTATAGGAGAAGATCAAAGTCCAGATCAAGAAGTCAAGCTGAGAGTAAATCCAACC
The DNA here is from genome assembly GCF_022837055.1 of Prionailurus viverrinus. NCBI lineage: Eukaryota > Metazoa > Chordata > Mammalia > Carnivora > Felidae > Prionailurus > Prionailurus viverrinus. The sequence goes on from NC_062561.1 coordinate 103,566,618, forward strand.
TTCATCCACCCTTTTGTTTCCTTCAGGCTCTCAGTGGCTTGGACGATGTGATCCTTCACTGGAGAGAGCCATCTGCTTTCCTAAGTCCACCAATCCAAATACTAATCTCAAAGGGGAACACCTAAAAATAATGTGTAGACAAGTACCGGGGCTTCCCGTGACCCTGTCAGGTTGACACAAAACTAACCATTACACCTCTACGGCCAGATACACATCTAACCCTCCTGGTTTGGGGTAGTTTGGTTTCACTGTAACTTTCAGAACTGTAGCAGCTGAGATTCTTGTCGATCATCTGTGAGCTTACAGTTGTTGGAAATCTAATGGAGACAATCCGCTAACTCTAGTAAATAGTACTCATAAATTCTCAAAGACACACTTCACATGCTCTCCTTAAAATTACACTAGAGATGCTTACAAGTATTACCCGTAATGAGTAAGAGGATACAATGAACAGTCTTTATAAAATGTTCTAATATAATCCAGTAACTGTGGGAAAGTTGTTAGCTACGGTTAAAGTGAAGAACCTAAAATATTTCCATTTTTTTATACCTGGCTACAAATTCTTCCTTCCTCCCATCTTTGCCTCCTTCTTTCTTTCTCCCTCCATACCTCCCTCCCTCCCTTCCTTTCTCCTTCCCTCCCACCCTCCCTTCCCCCTCCCTTCCTTTCCTTCCTTCCTTCCCTCCCTGGCTCCCCCTTCCTCCCTTCCTTCTCTCTTTCCTTCTTCCTTCCTCCCTTCCTCCCTCCCTTCCTTCCTTCCTTCCTATGTAACTCTTAAAGTGAAAGTTGTGTTCAATTACTTTAGTTGTATGCACATTCTAATTCTTCAACATCACACCAAAATGCCAGTGTGTAGTTCACAGATACAAATACACTTAGAGGGGCGCCTGGGTGGCGCAGCCGGTTAAGCGTCCGACCTCAGCCAGGTCACGATCTCGCGGTCTGCGAGTTCGAGCCCCTCGTCAGGCTCTGGGCTGATGGCTCAGAGCCTGGAGCCTGTTTCCAATTCTGTGTCTCCCTTTCTCTCTGCCCCTCCCCCATTCATGCTCTGTCTCTCTCTGTCCCAAAAATAAATAAACGTTGAAAAAAAATTAAAAAAAATACACTTAGTGATTAGTCTCACCAATGGAAGTAACACCCCTGAAAATGATCCAATATTAAAAGAGAGATAATACTAAGAAGTGAACGATTGGTATGAAAAAAGAGAGTTCTAGATCTTAGAGTTACAGTCATGTCCCTTTTCTGTAAATTATTTGCCAGATTGTCGGTGTTTAGAAAGTTAAAGTATGATATTAGATTCTGGTAGTTTGCTACGTTATCCTAAAATTAACATGTTCCTATATTTGGAGCAATGACCTAGAAAATAAGATTGACTGAGTCATTTTGTTAAGTCTCCTTATTTTTCTGTACCCTAGGTTTCTCGTATGCAGGCCTGATAAAAACTCCGTGCACATTTCATGGGCTGGTTATTCCTGCCATTCTGACTCTTGTCCCACACAATGACAACTCCAGAGAGAGTGCAACATGAGAAAATTTGAACATCTCCTCCCATAGCATTACGCATGCAATATAATTACTACTATTGTAAGTACAAGTGGGGAAAAAGAAAGCAGACCCTTCAACTTTATCAAATCTACTGGTTTAACTGAAAACAAAAAAGAATCCATCAATGTAGGGAAGCGAGATATTACTCTAGTTGGGTCAAAATAATAATTTGAAGGCATTAGCTAAATACGAAATGGCACGGAATCAGTCGTAAATTAAACTGAAAAAATCTCGCCTAACAGAATCACAACTACTAGCATCGCTCTCGTTTTTATTCCTGAACGACAGGGCATTGTTTGAGATATGTATCAGTTGCCATTGACGATAGTCATTCATTGAGTTTAAAATCAAAGGGTGGAGCAGAGACCATATTGAATAAAGAGCAAGTTTTCAATTTTTTACATTATATATATATATATGAATTTGAAACAATTGCTGGATTTTCTCTTTTATTTAAGTAGTAATTACATTTCTTCATTCCACTTTCCAGTTCAAGTATTCATCACTTACTGACTTACCGAGATTCTGAGGTTAAAAGGCTAGAGGCAAGCTGACTAGATTCTACACGTTTTTTCTCACTTCTGAAACTATGGACGCTGGCTGATCAGGATCAATAGATATTGTGTTAACGGAAGGTTCATTTTGTTCCTTTAGTTTTACCACCCTGGTTTCCTCTTTGACGTACACTATTTTGACTTTCGTCGGTTTCTGATTTGGAAAGGAAGAAAGGTTGATTGCATGTTAGAGCATCCATACAGCCTCTTGAAAATCATCCAAGGGGCGCCTGGGTGGCTCAGTCGGTTCAGCGTCCGACTTCAGCTCAGGTCACGATCTCTCGGTCCGTGAGTTCGAGCCCCGCGTCGGGCTCTGGGATGACGGCTCAGAGCCTGGAGCCTGCTTCCGATTCTGTGTCTCCCTCTCTCGCTGCCCCTCCCCCATTCATGCTCTGTCTCTCTCTGTCTCAAAAATAAATAAACGTTAAAAAAAAATTAAAAAAAAAAAAGAAAATCATCGAAGATCCACAGAGATTTTAGAGAAAGGGAGTCTCAAGTCCAACACCCACTTTTAAGGTGCAATCCTTGAGAATCAGGGAAGTTTCATGGCTTGAAAAAGGTCACATATTTGACCTTTTACAAGTGGGGATCCAATATGGCCCAGTGACGGCAAAGTGACAGGAACTTCATCAGTGACTAGCTGTCACTTGCCACCAACTTCAGTTTCGTGACATCACTCAAATTGTGGCTTTAAAAAAAAATTTTTTTTAATGTTTATTTATTTTTGAGACAGAGAGAGACAGAGCATGAACAGGGGAGGGGCAGAGACAGAGGGAGGCACAGAATCCGAAACAGGCTCCAGGCTCTGAGCGGTCAGCACAGAGCCCGACGCGGGGCTCGAACTCATGGACCACGAGATCGTGACCTGAGCCGAAGTCGGACGCTGAACCGACCGAGCCACCCAGGCGCCCCTCAAATTGTGGCTTTGAATGGTTGCTAACTGTTACCTTGTAAGTGTACCTTGTACCCCTAGAAAAATCAAGCTCTTTGATTTTCTTTTGTCCCCATAGTTGGCCAGCACAGTGCAAAACACCCTCAGTAAAAATTTAAATGAGCCTCTTTGGTAAGTTCTTTTACTGTTATCAGATCTCCTGAAATGTTTAATTCTGACTTTTTTTTTCTTTGAAAAATAAATGAAAATCTTAGTCACTGCCATAAGAGTTGGCACATTTGCTGCTCCTATAAACTCTGTGAGCACGGTCTGGGCTGGTCCTGCCCAGCATTCTATCATTGATTCTGTTCCAGCATGACTATAATTTGAAATACGACACAATACAAAAAAAATATTTGTAAACTTCCGCCTGGACTCAGAGATTAAAACATTCTTTTTTTTTTTTTTTTTTCCTGAGTCAAGTTCAAGTCCAACCTCTTTGTTTCCATTCTTCTGATCAATATCAGGAAAAACACTTGCCTTCAGCTACACCACCATCACACAGGATGTCCCTCATTGTGCATTCTGGGGGTTCAAACACTTGCCCAGTTCTGTGCGTTCGCTTTTCAGATGCAGACCCTCACCGGGGGCAGATACGGGCGCTGGCTCCCAGGTGCCTGCTTCCTTCAGCTACTGTTCGCCGACCTCCGGTTGTGGTTTTCTTTCGCCACTATTCTCCTGGCTCTGACAAAAGACAATCACCCTTCCGGACCTGCACGTGGCTCCGCGAACACATCCAAATTCTGTTGCTTCAACACTGTTGAGTGATGTGCCACGTCCGCAACGGCAGGCAAGCTAATGTCACGATGCGTTTTGAGTCTTTGAGAATTTTCAGTTACTGATCTTGACCTTAAACAGGTCCCTGATTATTTCTTTGTGGCTTGCTCTCATATTGCATTCACAGACAGGGCATGATCACGATTCAGAAAAGATTGCCTTGTTTCTTCCCGGCTGCCCACACTGAAGAAATCTGGCGTTTGTGAAAAGCATTTGGGAATCAAATGTCTTTCAGATTTCTCTAGTATGGCTTTATATTATAATCCTAAAATTCTTTTCCTTTTTTAAAAGTGAAGGAATCTGAAGTTACGTTTGGCCTCAGGCTTGTTCACATAAGCTGCTGGGCTTTCAGAGGTCTTTGTTCTGAATACAAGTGATGCTTCTAGTGGACACAGGTGACAACTGGAGAAATGCAGATGAGCAAGGGTATGTTGTGCATCATCAGCTCAAGGAAAGAACATTCGAGAACAACTGTCCTTGCCCTATTTTATCACAGCAAAATGCCCTCCATTCCTTATCTCTCCCCTCTCCCACCCCTTTTCTTCCCTCCTTTGTTTAGTTTTTATTTTCTATTTTCTTGTTCATTTTGCACGTCTGGATATGGTTGTCTGTCTGTGAGGGAAGAGGGTTTCTCTCATCATGCTGACTTAGGGTTACCCAAGTGCAAGCTTCCTCAAGAATTGGAAACGGTGTCCTAATAAAGGAGATAACATTTTTTATTTCTTGGATAAGGACAAGTAAACTAACTCTGAGTTTAAAAGTTAATGGTGTAGATGACAGCCAACTTTTAGCAGGCAAACAAAACAGTTTGAATACGACAAACATGGATTTTGTTCGGTTAGAAAACCATCGTTGAAAAGAGCTAAAAAAAATGAGACTCTGGTACTTGCCTGAGTATGGGTGAAAGGCATTTTACCAACACTTCTTTTTTTCTGGCAAAAATACGTTATGTTAATGACCTTAAAACCCATTTTAAGGTTTTAAGATCATAGCCCTTCCTTGTTCCCATTTTTTTTTTAACGTTTCTTTATTTTTGAGACAGAGAGACACAGAGCATGAACAGGGGAGGGTCAGAGAGAGAGGGAGACACAGAATCTGAAACAGGCTCCAGGCTCTGAGCGGTCAGCCCAGAGCCCGACTCGGGGCTCGAACTCTCGGACCGCGAGATCATGACCTGAGCCGAAGTCGGACGCTGAACCGACTGAGCCACCCAGGCACCCCGCCTTGTTCCCATTTTTAGTGTGACTTCCCATTTATGCTACATGTCCACAGGTGTCGAGTCATCACATTTAAAGAGATTATAAATAGAACCCAAGTCCACAAGTGATTGTAGTAAGAGATGTAGCAGGAATTCAAGCCTTCCAGTTAGCCCAAACACTCCTTAGACATGTTATAAGTTTGTGTCCATGTGTATGTACCAGTTCCCGCTGTCAATCTCTTAAGGAGCTGCTCGCCTCTGGCTTGTACATCAGAAGATCCTAAGTCATATTGACATCCCGAACCTTGTTTTACTCAACTGTATTCTGAAAAAGAAATTTTGTAACAACTTTTGGAATTCTATTTTTTTGTAAAATATTTCCAATGGTATTTTATTTATTTTTTATTTAAAAAAAAAATTTTTTTTTCAATGTTTATTTATTTTGGGGACAGAGAGACAGAGCATGAACAGGGGAGGGGCAGAGAGAGAGGGAGACACAGAATCGGAAACAGGCTCCAGGCTCCGAGCCATCAGCCCAGAGCCCGACGCGGGGCTCGAACTCACGGACCGCGAGATCGTGACCTGGCTGAAGTCGGACGCTTAACCGACTGCGCCACCCAGGTGCCCCTCCAATGGTATTTTAAAAGAGCATCAATATTAACTTTCATGTACTTAATGAATTAATTATATTCAGAAAAAGTGAGCCATGGAAATATTCGCATATTCTGCAAGGCATACTCAGACAACTTTTTTGAGGAATTAAATGGTCTTACTGCATGGAGGAAACATGTAACTGACAGATGCAGATGTGAGTGTTCTAACACACATACAACTCAGTAGCTACAGATGTAGTTTATGACATTTTCTCCCACACTTGCCCACACATTTTAGGATTAGAAAATCTACCATGAGAGATCAGGAATATTGTCTAAAGTTTGCCATCAATATCTTCTTTCCACCAGAAAAAAAAAATCACCCACCATCATTGACTTACCACAATTATTCGGAAAGGGTTTTTTTTTTTTTTCCAAAAGGTTAAATTCATTTTTTACTCTAAGTACTTAGCACAGCGTGTCAGCTTTTATTATTTTTATTTAAATTTCTCAGTCCCTCTTGAGACTCCCTTGGTTTTCTAGCAGAAACCAGATCAAACTAGCTTAAGGAAAATAAGGTTTTTAGTGGTTTCTGAAAATTTGATGGCATTGGCTTCAGGCACAGTTGAATTCAGGTGATCAGTGCATTAGGAAACAGTCTTTTTCCATCTCTCCATTCTTCTTTCCCCGGGGTTCACATGTTTCAGAGGCTGGCTCTCTCTGCAAAAATGCGTGCCAGGGTTTCCAGATAAATATCCAGTTATCTTCAAGAACAGCAGCCAGAGAGTTTCTTTCATCCTAAAGTTACAACAAAGGCTCCAGGTTGAGTCTCATTGGTCTGTTGAGTCTACTTGGCCCGACTTGAGCCACTTAACCATCCAAGAGTGAGCATGGATAGCCAGCGAATGCAGAATTCCAGTTAGCTGGGCCTGGGCCACATTTCTTAGCAATACCAGAACCATAAGGAAAGAGAGCTTGGAAATCAGGAAGGCGGGTGTATGCCAGCCTGGCAAAAAGAAAGCAACAGATGTCTGTTGCCGTACTGAACTCACCCACCAAACATTTCCTGAGTTTCTCCTGTGCTTCCTGCGCTGACCCTGTGTGTGTGAGAGACAAAGTGTGTGTGTGACTCACCGTAGAGCAATGGACACAGCAGGAAGGAACTCAAGGGTGAAAGACCTAATCCCTCCCCTTAAAGGAGAGACACCTGCAGGCTCTAAAAACAGTAAGAAACAAGGACTCTGTGATGAACTTAATGAACTTGTTGAAACCGGTGGTAGAAATTCAGAGTAGGAGAAATCTCTGCGACCGTAGAACTGAGAAAGCCCACGGAGGGGTGAGGGAGGACCAAATGTGGAGGGGAGGGCGGGACCTTGCAAGAGGCTAGGGAAGTGTTGGTAAAGACTCACAGCTCAGGTGCATGCAGCGTGTTGGTGACACAAAAGAGAACCAGGTCTAGCAGCCCTGACGAGGAGCGTAGGTCATGGTGGGTGGGAGGGGGCGCACTCCTGCAGATGCCTGGATGACCTGGAAAAGTTTCGGCAGGAACTGCTACAGAGAGGCAGAGTTGAGACCGGAGAATAAAAGCATTTCAGGAAGGCAAATCTGGTAACAGGCGGTGGGATGTCTTAGAAAGAAGATGGCAGGAGTGGAGAGGGGTGGAGGGCTACTGCAGAAACTGTCGACTACGGTGACAAGTACTGGGAAGGATCCCGAGGCTGCGGAGAAGGAGAGGACACAATGCTGAGAGAAATGTCAAAGGGAAGATCCATAAAACTTGGAGGCTCTAGCAGACACAGAGGAAGAAGGAGAAGGTGAGTCTAAACAATCAAGCCCAGGGCCCAGATCATGGAAGAACCCTTACGAACTAGCGACAGGAGCCATCAGGTCATGGTATTTATGCTGCATTCCTCAGTGACATTCTCATCCTCCACCATCTACTTTAACTATTTGCATGCATTCGTCAGGAAAGATGATGACTTCATCTTTGTCTCTCCAGCAACACAAAGTTTGGCATTTTGCACACACGATTCAATGGTTTTTTTGTTTGTTTGTTTTTGTTTTTTGTTTTTTGTTTTTTTTTTGTTAAATGAATTCTACAGAGGAGAAATAGCTTTCTGAGAGCTGAAAAATGTATTTGGCCATGCATGTTAGTAACAGGATGGCAACAAGGAGCATCTCTTCAATCTCTAATTCTTTGTTCGTTGTAGTCCTTTATTGCTATGGTTATTCTTCTTAGGGGATAGATGTATCTCTCCAATACAAACTGCCTCACAGCAAACTATGTCCTGTGCTATACAAGCTTGTAGCGCATTTCCAGGTTACCTAATTCACCTGAGATTTCTTTCAAAATTATAGCAACAGAAGCAAGTCTCCCTCTGACCTCTTAAAACTCTTGGTGTTTTCCATTTAGCTCTGTAATTTAAGTATTTCTAAGACCACAGAATACTACTGAGTTCAAAGACCCTGTTAGGCTTTGTTTTACAAGCAAGCACAACACTGAGGAAATGCTACAACAGATTACAAAGACGTAAAAGATGAAATTTTCTGCAGGGTTTCTGCAAACAAAAGAGAGAATCAAGTAAACAGATGTAAATATCAACACTAACCACCACGTATGATGATAAAATGAAGCTGGAGGCGGAAAGCATTCTCATCGGCCCAGAATGATGGCAGAAATGCAACGAGAGCTTCAGAAATGTTTCCTGAATACATGAGTGAGCCAATAGATGAACAAATGAATAGCATTCTAATGATGGAAAAAAAGTCACGTGTGAGAATGTTCATGAATCCTCAGGCACTGAAGTGTGAAACCACTTGGTCTTCAACAACATCTCCTCCATGATCTCTTTGAACCTTTGGTGTTTAAACTTGACCTTGCAGGGGCGCCTGGGTGGCGCAGTCGGTTGAGCGTCCGACTTCAGCCAGGTCACGATCTCGCGGTCCGGGAGTTCGAGCCCCGCGTCGGGCTCTGGGCTGATGGCTCGGAGCCTGGAGCCTGTTTCCGATTCTGTGTCTCCCTCTCTCTCTGCCCCTCCCCCGTTCATGCTCTGTCTCTCTCTGTCCCAAAAATAAATAAACGTTGAAAAAAAAAATTTAAACTTGACCTTGCACTGAAATCACCTACAGGGCTTATTAAAACACTGACTGCTAGGTCCATTTTTGAGTTTCTGATTCAGGAGCGCTGGTGTGTGCCCTAAGAACGTGCATTCTGAAAAAGTTCCCAAGTGATACAGAATCTTCTCTCCATACTCCAAGAAACACAGTTTTGGCGTCCGATAACAATGGGATACCTCTTGTGAAGCTCGTCTTCCCTTAAAGGAGACTGACCCCTCAAAGACTGCCCTTGGAATCACGTCATGAAAGAGCTATAAACTTGTTGTGGAGTCCATATATCTGTGCGTAGGACAAAAAGACTCCATCTGATGAAAGATGCATTGCTGTGAACCATCAAAGCCATTAGGGTAGTCCCAGGAAAATTAACCACAGGGCACACCTCTCATACTCCTTCCCGACAAGCACCGATTTGTACTAATTGCAAAATGAAGGTGGAAGCAATACTAGGAAAACGAGGGCCGAAAACTCCCTTCTGAATTTCAGATAGTTTAATAAAATGCTGCAGCAGCACAAAGCTGTAATCTGTTTCCGCATACCAATTTGTGGACAGCGCAAGATCACATCAGTGAGGAAACTGCATCTCCTTATCAGGAAAGACTAATTGGAAGCTACAATTAGCTGGGTAGTAAATGCCAGGAATTCTAAATCACAATCACAAAGTAGCCTACATTTGACACTCTAATATAAGGGGGGTGGCCACTGAGCAGAAAAGATGGGATTCTTTGCGTGGAAGAACAGAGGCTCTTGCATCCAAATGAGCACGTCTCAATATGGAAGACTTGCTTTGTTCCTTGACTCATACACACTCAAAGGCAACATTGTTGAGGTGGGAGATGAAGAAGGAAAAGTGAGCGACGTCGGAATGGCTGGTATGTTTCATGGATGTGAAACGCTGCGTTGCGTTTTGTCTCTTTCTTCCATTAGGCGTCGTTAGGATGCAGACTCAGAGTGTGATGAGTGCATCTCCAGGGTAATTTGAATTTCCTAGAATGATTTCATTATCCAAAGTCCTTTTCTGACCTCTGATCCTAAACCACCTTTACAGCGTTTACTTCTTTGTGGGAAGCCATTGGCTTTCCTGAATTCCCATGAACATTCTCACACGTGACTTTTTTTTTTCCATCATTAGAATGCTATTCATTTGTTCATTTATTGGCTCGCTCATGTGTTCAGGAAACATTTATGAAGCACTCATTACATTTCTGCCATCATTCTGGACCAATGAGAATGGTTTCTGCCTCCGGGGTCATTTTATCATCATATGTGTGGTTAGCATTGATACTTTTGTCTTTTTACTTAGACTCTTTTTTTTTTCTTCTAACACTACTTTCCTCATGGCGTGTTCCTCATCAAACGTCTACGATATTTCAAAAATAACAGTGCGACAAGTGCCTGAAGAGATAAAATTTTTTACCTTTTCAAGTTGGAGAGGAATAATTTGAAAAGTGTTTTTAATTTTCTGCTTCTAAAAATGACAACATGTGTTCACTTTCACAAAAGCTTTTGTTTTGGCAAAAGCATCAGACTGTTTTTCTTTTCCCCCTCACTGATTTAAAAAAATATCTATTGAGTGACTATTTTATGGTGAGCATTGTTTTAGATCTTGGGATTTATTAGTGAACAAGACAGACAAGGCTCCTGTCCTGGTGGAGATCACATGTTGATTGGGGAGACAGACAATGCCGGAATAAACAATGTGGTATGTTAGGATGTGATATCTGCCAAGAGAAGAAGGGGGTGTAAAGGGGGGGAGGGCATGTCGAACACATGGATGTATAGATTCTCCTACTGTCGGTGAACAAAAGTTTTGACTTGACCGTAACCCCCAAAGCAGAGATGAGCCTTGACATGTTATTTTCAATATTGCAAAGCGGATGTATCTTCAAGTGTAGGGGCTGTTTTATTTTACAATAACTTACAGATTAAGTATTAAAATATTTAAAAGTATGTATTTGAATTGGGCTCACCATCAAAATAATGGACCGTTTTTGGGAGATGTGTGCGAGGACCGGGCACCCCAGGTTCACTCACCTGGAGGAGAGACTGGTGAGGAGGCTTATGGATGGGTTGGTAGAGTCCTGCTTCGACAGAGTGCCGTGTCACGTGTGATTCAGCCCAGAAGACCCCAGCACCTGAGAATGTGGGACTGTGGAAGTCTAGCTCATCCCCACCATGGAAGTAGAGATCAGAGTTTCCTCTACAAAGATTCAAAATTCTTACTTTAATTAGGAAATCGGAAGGCCTCCTGTGGGGAGGCAGGAAGGCCACTTTAATTTTGGGAGGGGGACATTCACTTAGGGACCTGCATTCTGAGGTTCAAGAATACCTTGTTTTATATAATGGTGTTGTCTGGGCACAAATCTAGGTAAGAGAACAGGTGAATCTTTCTTTAATGTGAGGATTTATTTCTAACCAATGGCCAACATAATACTTAAATATTAAACACTTGAGGCATCTCTTTAAGCTGGAGTATGAAAACGCTGGCCATTATCATTATGTGTGGATTATATTTATGTTATATTGTGGAAATATTGTTATATTGTGGAAATTGTGACCTACACAATAAGACATGAAACAGAAACAAAAGCAAATAGTGGAACTACTACAGAAGAGGATTGTTACCGAGAAGCGTCAAAATAATCGGCTGACAAATCCTTGTAGTTGGTGAGACTCAGCAAAGTGGCTAAATACAAGGTGAATATACACATATCTAGATAATTGCATTACACAAACGCTATGTAGTTAGAACACAGAGTGACAGAAAAGAAATTTCACTGATCATAAAAATAAAACCTATGAATCTTGGAGGAAGTATCTAAGAAATATGTGCAACTTCTATATAGAAAGTGACAAAACTACTCTAAGAAATAAAAACAAACACACCCAAAGCTACATAGGTGGGGAGCCAAATCTTAATTTAGGATTGGGTGAGTGATGTTGCTAAATGATATAAATATATGGGCTCATCATACATTAACGCGTAGGTTTAATGTCATTACATTCAGAGGACTGCAGTAAAAAACTTACGTCACTTTTATCTCACCCAGGGCAATGAAGGGTGCCACATAAGAGGTGAATTCAGTGCAAATGAGTTATAGGTCTAGGAGGCAGAAAATAAACAATGAAGCGAGTGGATCTTGTATGTTTCTACAGTTTGGCCTTTCATAATCACTCTGTGAGGTGTCAGCATCCCTATTTCACAGAAAAGGACACTGGGACTTAGACGTGCTGAGTGCATTCTTGAACTCCGGGACACTCACCAGGTTTCAGAAATGTGCTTATAAGGGTTCTTTCAGAAGGGTACTGACGGCAAGTACATCTTTAGTCTTGTAGATTTATTGTCTGTTTCACAGTGAACATGAGAGCTTTCTGAATGGTAGCTTTCTCTGATCCCATAAGAATTCCATGCCAATCCAACACTGGTTACATTCCATAAAATGATAGCAGCAAGCCAGGAGGAAAGAAGGCTGTAATATTCAATTGTCTGTAACCAATGTGTTAGGAGTCACCGTCTTTCATCCAGACAGTACAGTTGCATTTTTAAAATGACATCTATTACCACATTAGAGGCAACCCATAACAATCCCTTATAGAATGTTTGTCTCAATTGTGGTTATTTAATGTCATTATACCAAATTTCAAAATGTTCTTATGGTAAACAGACCCAGTGAAATGCTAGATGAGTAAAAGCTCATTTTCAAGTTCCAAGAAGCCAGTGCTTCATTTTCTCTCTCTTTTTTTTTCTAACTTATTTTTCATTTGTAAAAAAGTCTCCAGTTTCCTGGCCTTATGAATTGCAGAGTTTCCTTTCTAAAGGAAAGGCTTTCGTAAATTCTATTATTTATGCAGTCTTAGAACAAATTCTTCAATTATTTGACATAGCCCTGACACGGCTAAGCTGTCATGCACATATATTTTGGATGAACTTCTTGTAAAAAGGAAAAATAAACGTATGACATTCACACACAGGCAAAGACACACTTAGCGTCCTCAGATTAAAACTTTTTATTAAGTTCTGGCTTGGGGCAAATTTAAACGGCTGAGTTATAAACCCATGAATCAAGAGGTCAGACTGAAGATGCTGGCAAATTCTCAACTCCAGGGGTACCAGCAGGCATGACCTTCAAAATGTAGCAAACTACGAGAGACAGCGACGACGTGTGTCTTGGACCAGGTCCTAAGCAGTTAAAAGCAGCTAGGGATTATTTGATTCCAAACTGTGGTTACATTCATGGTTTCCAACTATTTGTTAGCTCCTTTTTTATAGGCACAGGGCACAGTTATAATGATATGCAAACAAAATAAAAAATAATTAGCACTATCTTTTATTGTTCTAATTTAACAATATTAAAACAACACAATATTGCTTTGGAAGAAAGTGGTAGAAGGCAAATGGTCTTAAACAGAAATGAAGCACCAATATGTTGGCATATTATTATCTCCACAACTAGGCTAGATTACTTTCTGTATCTCTGCCACAGGGAAGCCACGCATACAGCGAGATAAAGAAATTTAGAAAGAAGTCTCACAATCCCAGGATTGCTTTGACAGTTTTAAGAGCTAAACGCAGGGGTGCCGGGGTAACTCAGTTGGTTAAGCATCTGACTTCGGCTCAGGTCATGATCTCACAGTTCACGAGTTCAAGCCCCACACGGGGCTCTGTGCTGACAGCTTGGAGCCTGTTCAGGATTCTCTCTCTCTCCTTCTCTCTCTCTGCCCCTCCCCCACTTATGCTCCCTCTCTCTCTCTCTCTCTCCCTCTCTCAAAGTAAATAAAGAAATATTAAAAAAAAAAAGCAGCATTCAGAAAAACAGAAAACCATTTCTAAATAAGGACAAACATTGACTTTTGGAGTCAAAAACACGTCATCGACTTCAGCAAAAGAAAAAAAAAAACCGATAGACAAAGTAAATGTGACAAGCTCTAGAATAATTATTAGATCTAGGTTCTGGGAACATTGGACTTTATTATACTATCTTCGTACAGTTTTGAAATTTTTAATGATAAGGTTGTTTTTTAAAAGCCATCACTATGGGGCGCCTGGGTGACGCAGTCGGTTAAGCGTCCGACTTCAGCCAGGTCACGATCTCGCGGTCCGTGAGTTCGAGCCCCGCGTCGGGCTCTGGGCTAATGGCTCAGAGCCTGGAGCCTGTTTCCGATTCTGTGTCTCCCTCTCTCTCTACCCCTCCCCTGTTCATGCTCTGTCTCTCTCTGTCCCAAAAATAAAAAATAAAACGTTGGAAAAAAAAAAATTTATAAAAGCCATCACTGGGGCGCCTGGGTGGCTCAGTCGTTAAGCGTCCGACTTCAGCTCAGGTCACGATCTCGCGGTCCGCGAGTTCGAGCCCCGCGTCAGGCTCTGGGCTGATGGCTCAGAGCCTGGAGTCTGTTTCCGATTCTGTGTCTCCCTCTCTCTCTGCCCCTCCCCCGTTCATGCTCTGTCTCTCTCGGTCTCAAAAATAAATAAACGTTAAAAATAAAAGCCATCACTTTGGGGCATTTGGGGGGCACAGTCCAACTCTTGATCTCGGCTCAGGTCATGATCTCCCGGTCTGTGAGACTGAGCCCCATGTCGGGCTCTGCACTGACAGCGTGGAGTCTGCTTGGGATTCTCTGTCTCCCTCTCCCTCTGCCCCTCCCCCTGTGCTCTCTCTCAAAATAAACGAACTTAAGAAAAAAGTCAACACTTCAAGACTGCATTATGTGATGATCTCTTGACTTCACCTGTGTGTGGGAACTTGTATTACGGCCACTTCAAACAGAGCTACGAATACCTTCAACAAAATATCCAGAATTTATCATTGCACTTGGGTTTTACTTTCATTATATAATGCTTGAAGTGCTTTTGGTATCCTTTCTATAACTGCAATACTCTTGTAGCACTGGGATTTACTCAATTACGGTTATGGCCTCCGCAAGAAAACTGCTTCATCCGATTCCCATCCCTAAATGTCCAACTGAGTCCCTTCTTAGCATAGCAATGACACCAGCTGTCAACACATTTCGAAAGAAGGTTTAGCATACTGCACACATTGAGTCACCTTGGATGTGAGCTAAGCAGAATAGTTAATATGATGGACAGAGTTGAAGGAATCTGGGAGAAAAGGAGACTGGCGGGGCGCCTGGGTGGCTCAGTCAGTTAAGAGTCTGACTTTGGCTCAGGTCATGATCTCACAGTTTGTGTTCAAGCCCTGCATCGGGCTCTGTGCTGACAGCTCTGAGCCGGGAGCCTGTTTCAGGTTCTGTGTCTCCCTCTTTCTCTGCCCCTCCCCCGTTTGTGCTCTTTCTCTCAACAATAAATAACCGTTAAAAAAATTTTTTTTTAAAAAGAACAAAAGGAGATTTGGAGATGTCTTCATAAACTAGGAGAAGCTAGTGAAACCCCAATTTCACTTGGCACAACCTCCGATTTTAATCATTAATTTTTTTTTAATGTTTATTTTTCAGAGAGAGAGAGAGAGACAGAGCACGAGTGGAGGGAGGGGCAGAGAGAGAGGGAGGGAGACACAGAATCGGAACCAGGCTCCAGGCTTTGAGCTGTCAGCACAGAGCCAGAAGCAGGGCTGGAAACCACCGACCACAAGATCACAACTTGAGCCAAAGTGGGATGCTTAACCTACTGAGCCACCCAGTCCCCCCTCTCTGTTTTTAATCTTAATTCAACAAGTTATCTTCAAGTTTGTACTCATTTGACAATTTGTTCTGAACTTGGCACAACCTATCTGGTTAAAGCCCAGCTCATGGAAATCAAAGTTAAGGCCTTATCGAGCTTCTGTGCTCTTCATCTAGAGCAGAGAGAAGCCAACTGACCAAATACCAATACTTCCTTCTATTCCTTATACACGGGATCCCTAAGTCCTGTGTCAGTGAGTCTCTCAAATAGCCACCCGATTTGCTGAACCTACTGACCCACTTTGTTCCTGTCAAATCCATCCTGTTGGGAAAGACTTCCTGGAATAACCACGCATCATCTTCATTCTGCGTATCTGAAGCCACGATCCGGTCTTCTAGATTGGAATTCCCCCTTCGTCCCCTTCCCAAACCTGCCTGACCCTCATCTGTTTTGGCCACACCGGTTTCTACCTTCTCCTCCCTGGATCTGGAGCACTTTCACCTCCTGCTAGGGGTTAAACTCCAACAGAGCCCAGCTAGTCGTATACCCTACACAGAATGAGCCAGTTAAAAAACATGGGATAGTCATGGCGTCTGATAGTGGTATATATGTATGTTAATTTCCATCTGTATCTGAAAGGTGGTCATATGTTCTCATCAGGATTTCCCAGGACGGGGTGGTGTGCTGGCATTTAATCAAAAGGTTCACTTTGCACAGGGGGCTATTCTAAGGGTCTCAACTCTCCTCAGAACTGATTCACAGCACAGATTAAGGAAATTTGCATAATAAAAGTTAAACATTGTTTATCATTGGTGAGATCACTGGATTGTTAACTGGCAAAAATAGACCATTGAAATGGGCTCTCGGCAACTTTACCGGACCCACGATATCACAGAAATACCTTCACATTCTCTTCTCGTTCCCAACACAGGCAGGGCTAGAAGTTAAAAACTCATCTGGTACCTCAAGTTTGATTGTCAGTTAATGCTGTGTCCCACCACAGATTTAGAGAATTTTTTTTACGTTTATTTATTTATTTTGAGACAGAGAGAGAGAGAGCGAGCACATGTGCTCAGGAGGGGCAGAGAAAGAGAGAGGGGGAGAGAAAGAGAATCCCAAGCAGGCTCTGCACTGTTAGCACAGAGCCTGACACAGGGCTTGAACTCACAAACAGCAGGATCATGACCTGAGCCAAAATCAAGAGTTGTGCACCTAACCAGTTGAGCCACGCAGGCACCCCTAGAGAATTTTTAATCTCTAGACTTGAATATAGGATCATCTGTATCCTACAGCTTTAAAATTATCACGTTTGCTTTAAGTGAAGTTTTCATTAAGTTTTTTTTCAAGTTCCAAAAGGACACAGGGATCGGACTTTATCAAGTTTGTTTGCTAGTATATTCATGCCTACTTGGTAGTGTATCTAAGTGTAGCAGAAATAAGTCAGGGACCTACTTTCATTATGATCTCAGAGAGGAGTTGGGTAAGCCTCATTCCCTGTAACCATATGCAGCCCTGACATCTACCAAACTGGCTACGTCAGTTTATAATAAGGTGTAACCCGCCCATACGAATTTTTTTATATTTATATAATTATGTATCCACCTACCCACTTACCTACCTACCTACTAAGCCAAATTTCTTGCTTTCCAAAACCTTTTTGCTGAGGAGTTAGCAAACCATGGCCCGTAGTCCAACTCTGGCCCACTGACTATTTTGTAAGTATTCTTTCTTTTCTTTTCTTTTCTTTTCTTTTCTTTTCTTTTCTTTTCTTTTCTCTTTCCTTTTCTTTTTTTCTTTTCTTTCCTCTTTCCTTTTTTTTCTTTTCTTCTTTCTTTTCTCTTCATTTCTTTTCCTTCCTTCCTTCCTTCCTTCCTTCCTTCTTCCTTCCATATAAGTAAACTTTTCCTGGAACACAGCCATGCTCATTCATTGACATCTCTGGCTGCTTTCACTCTACAGTGGCAGAGCTGAGTACTTGTAATAGGGGCTGTGTGGCCTGCAAAGTAAAAGTATGTTTACTTTTTGGCCCTATATATGAATATGTATGAACACTTAGAGACGAATTTTTAAATTTCTTGGTAATTTTATCTCAAAGACCAAAAGCTCTCAACGTGGGAGAAAGCAATCAAGGAAGAAGGCATGGTCCTATCTTAGAGCTTTGCCTGATGGGAATGGAACAGAAGGATCTCTAAGTAGATGTATTTGTACACAGACATACACATAAAATGAAGCAAAGAGAAGGTCTGATTTCCCTTTGAAGAGACTCCCTCATGCTTTTGACTTTATTGTGATTTAATGTTCAAGTCAAACCTCTAAAGCCACTCCTGGGCCTTACTTTGTGAAAGTCCAGGAGGAATTCAGACGTTCTGCTAGTCAGTGATAAAAAGGAGACCAAGCCTATCCATCCTCTTGAAAATGGGAATTGAAGCTGGACACTAAGTTGTTTTGAGTGCCTGCAGGAGGCCACCAATTGTTATAGAGTATTCTATTCATGTTTCAACGAACTTGAGATGGACAGAGAGTTCTTCCACCTGAAAATTGTTTAGACATGCTGAATAACACTTTTAATGTATCTGTTGCATTCTCCGGGATTTACTTATTTTGACCTGCGTGGCTATTTACCTAGCAATGCCTCTTTAGGTTTGTAATTCAAATTGAGTGGAAAAAAAAAAAAAAGAGTTTACCCACACATTTACCTCCGGACTCCAGTTAAGTCCTTGTGCCTGCAGAAGATGTCCATAGCTAAAACTACTATACGAGTAAAGAGTAAAGGAGGATACAGGATGAATGTAATCATTGTATTGAAGAAGCAAACTTAATTCTTGGTTCGTGACTGATTCAGAGAGTAAGGGTCAGCATCCATCCTTTGGCCAAATATTGGCACC
The DNA here is from genome assembly GCF_022837055.1 of Prionailurus viverrinus. NCBI lineage: Eukaryota > Metazoa > Chordata > Mammalia > Carnivora > Felidae > Prionailurus > Prionailurus viverrinus. Next base: position 103,584,831 of record NC_062561.1, read on the forward strand.
AAAAAGTTGAATTCATAACATTATGCCCCTATTTCAATGATTTAGCCTCAGAGAGAAAGAAACCTTACAGCTATGCTCATCCCATACTATCGTACCGACCCACCCACCCACACACACAGACACACACACACACAGACACACACATATTCATACACACACATTGGCGCATTTTTTACAAATATAAATCCAAGTACGAATGAGGTCATTAGGTTCATTCATTCATGTCAGGCATGGGGCTATAGGTATTAGGTCTATAGCAGTGATTCTCGCAGACAGGGTCTTTTGAAGCTTTACAGTCTGGAAGACTGAACTCTCAGGAAAATAAAGGGCAATATTTGGAGCTCACCTTGATTTTTCCACTCTATTTTTTTTTTTTAAGTTTACTTATTCATTTTGAGAGAGAGGGGGCGGGGAGAGAGAGAATGAGCAGGGGACGGGCAGAGAAAGAGGGAGTGAGTGAGAATCTCAAGCGGGCTCCCCGCTGTCAGCCCAGAGCCCCACACAGGGCTCGAACTTACAAACCGTGAGATCCTGACCTGATCCTGATCGACAGTGGGACGCCTAAATGACTGAGTCACCCAGGCGCCCTGATTTTTCTACTCTTAAACCAGTAAACTTAGGGGAGAGAAAAACCAACCCCATGTCCATATGTTTCTTAGAGTTTTGGAATATATGTATTTCCTGGGTTTTGAAACTCTTTAATATTGACTTAAAAAATGATTATGGTTAAGCTTTTCTTTCACTATAAAAAATGCTTTGATTTTTATATGTGTCTGTTACCTTAACTGAACATTCACAAATATATTTTAAGCGCCCCTCAAGAGCGCAACTTCTGTGTTTTAGAAATCATTGAACCGCCATATCTAATAATTTGTGTTTCAGAAAAACAGATTGGTGGCAAGGTTGACCCTTATTCATTTATTCATTCATGAATAAGTGGTTGTGTGCCGAGCTGTATGCTGGGGGCAGATATAAAGGAGAGTTAAACATTAGGAGAAGGATGTCATAAATGAAGTCACAATGATTGGAATGAGTCTCGTCGGAGGGAAACCAAGGAGAGCAAGGACATCCCCTTCATAGTAATGGGGACTGGCTGATAGAATCTCAGATTGAATTCTTGACTCAGGGAGTAATCAATATACAATGATGTGAAGTGGAATGTGAATCAAATAAGAAAGAATGTGTGAAATGTCTGAAGTGAACAATTCCGCGTGTGACTTGTTTGAATTCTGCAGGTAACAGGTAGAAGATATTTCAATTGATTTCAACCAACCATGAGAGACCATGAAATAGGAAAAATATTTAAGTCAGCAAGGTGAAACAGATCCCCTGTGCCCCATCGTCAGGCAGTTACTTTATCTTTATAATTAAAAAAAAAAAGAACTTTGGGCATTTGTGTAGCCACACTTAGGCTATCTGTTCCTGAAAAGAAACCCTGCAAAATTCTGCCAAAAGTGAGCTTTCAAAACATCGTGACTGTCATAAAAACATGAAAAAGGAACATGTGTTAAAGTTTTAATCCTGTTCATTAATTAATGAGGGAACCAAGCAGATTTTCTCATTGTCAGCCCAAAGGAGAAACTTAAGAACAGGTAGACTTATACATCGGAAATACTGCAATGGATGTACATACGGAGAACAAAACTGTGTTTCGGGATGTGGAGAGCGAAGTCAGCTCTTATCCACAGGACAGAGTATGCATGTCAGTAGATAAGAATTGTTTTTCTTTTCCTAGAAGGTATTCACAATTCCTAGTTGATTGCAAAATTATTTCAGGGCATTCACAACTAGATAACCCTGAGGAGTATCTTTTAGAGTCCAGGCAATGCATAGTTTTTCAATGAAGTACAAATTCCTTCCTACAATTCTAAATATGGAACTAGAACATTTTTTTTAACCTACAGTGGTTAAGGATCATTAAAAACAAAGTGAACAGTCCATTCCATTCATATTTACCCACAGTTGAATTTCTTTCAAAATTGGAGTGAGTCCTCTCGAACCCTGCTACTGCTTTATCAATGAAGTGTATGTCATGTTCTAAATTGTCACTTCAACTATATTCACATCATCTTCACTAGGAGTGGATTCTGTCGTAAGAAACCAGTTTATTTGCTCATCTATAAGAGCCACTGTTTATCCATTCAAGTTCTATCAGAAGATCACAGCAGTTTGGTCACATCTTCAGGCTTCACTCCTACTTCTAGCTCTCTTGCTGTCCCCACCATATCTGCAGTGACTTCTTCCACTGAAGTCTAGAACTGATCAAAGTCATCCATGAGGGCTTGAATCAACTACTTCCAACTCCTATGCGTTTTGATATTCTGACCCCTTCCTATGAACCACCAATGTTCTTAAAGGCATCTAGAACAATGAATCCTTTCCAGAAGGTTTCCAATGTACTTTGCCCACAGCTGTCAAAAGAATCTTCTCAATAGCAGCCGTAGCCTTAGGGAATGTATTTCTTCAGTAATAAGACTTGAAAGTGGAAATGACTCCTTAACCCCTGGGCTGCAAAATGGATGTCGCATCCGAGGTTTGAGAATAACGTCAATCTCATTGTCCGTCTCCATCAGAACTCTTGGGTGACCGGGTGCATTGTCAATGAGCAGTCATATTTTGAAAGGAATCTTTTTTTTGTTTGTTTTCTGAGTGGTACGTCTCAACACTTAAACTATTCAGTAAACCATGTTGTAAGCAGATGTGCTGGTATCTAGGCTGTGCTATTCCACTTATAGAACACAGGAGAATAGATCTGGCATAATTCTCAAGACCCTAGGGTTTGCAGAATGGTAAACGAGCAGGGGCTTCAACTTAAGGGTCACAAGCTGCATTAGCCTCCAACAAGAGAGTGAACTTGCCCTTTGAAACTCTGAAGCCAGGCACTGACTTTTCCTCTGTAGCTATGAAAGTCCTAGCTGGTATTTTCTTCCAGTAGAAGGCTGTTTCATCTACACTGACCATCTGTTGTTTAGGGCAGCTCCCTTCGTGGATTATTTTAGCTACATCTTCTAGATAACCTGCTGCAGCTTCCACATCAGCACCTCCTGCCTCCCTTTGCACTTTTATGTTACAGGCATGGTTTCTACCTTCAAATCTCATGAACCAATCTCTGCAGCTTCAAGCTTTTCTTCTCCAGCTTCCTTACCTCTCAGCCTTCTTAGAACTGGAGAGAATTATCCTTGCTCTGCATTAGGCTTTGGCTTCAGGCAATGTTGTGGCTGGTTAGATCTTCTGACCAGACCACTAAACCTCTCTCCACGTCGGCAACAAGGCTGTTTCTCTTTCTCATCATGCATGCGTTCACCGGAGCAGGACTTTTAATTTCCTTCAAGAACCTTCATTTGCCTTTACAACTGCGCCAAATGTGAAGGTGCAACAGGCCTACCTTTTGGCCTCTTGGCTTTCTGACATGCCCTTCCTCACCAATCTCAATCATTTGTAGCTTTTGTTTTCAAGAGGCAGACATGCAACTCTTCCTTCTCTTGAACACTTAGAGGCCAATATTGGGAAATGAACTGGCCTAGTTTCAAAATTGTGTCTCAAGGAATACGGAAGCTGAGGAGAAGAAGACAGACGGGTACAGGCAGTCAGTGGAGCAAGCGGAACATTACCCACTTATTAAGTTTGCTGTCTTAACATCGGCACATCGGCACGGTTCATGGTGCCCCAAATGATGACCACGGTAACATCAACGGTCACAAAGACGAAACTAACGAAAACATTTGAAATATGCCAAGAATTACCAAAGTGCGACGCAAAGACAGAAGGTGAGCAAGTGCCGTTGGAAAAATGGTGTGATAGACGTGTCTAACGCAGGACTGCCCCAAGCTTTCAACGTGTGAAAAACATGGGTCTGCAAAGTACAATAAAGGGCAGAACAGTAAAATGAGGTAGGCCTGTAATTTGCCTCTCGGTTATCCTGAGCAAAGGAAACAACCTGGCTTTATTTTGTAAATGTCCAGCTCCGAATTACACAAAGGGAAGGTTCTCAAGAGACAAAGTCTTGGGCCAGCATTTCAGCTGGGACCACGGAGGCACTCAGATTCTCCTACCTCATTCATTTATTCATTCCTAGGGTGAAGGGTGAAATGAGTTTGCCAACCAGGGTAGGGAGAGAATTAATAATACGAAGTAGACTCTGCAATCCCAGCCTGGTTCTAACCAACCAGCTGTCAAGATCCAGGCACAGAAGGCACAACCAGAGTCAGCCAGTACGCTGGATAACAATGCACTCGTAATTTCAGTGTTATCTTGGCAGTGTTTTCCATTTCAGGTCTTTGTAAAACAGAAAGTGTTGCAAAACGCTACGATTTAAGAAAGCAATTAACATACCTTGCTTAGAAAACATTTGGCAAAAGAAATATCTGTATCTACAACCCTAAAGCAAATCTGTGATTCTACTTTTATTTAACTAAGCCGTAAAAAAGAAGCATTCTCATACAGTTCCTCAAAAGCAAGTCGTCTCAGGGGCGCTTGGGTGGCTCCGTTGGTTAAGTATCCAGCTCGATTTTGGCTCGGGTCATTGCACGGTTCGTGACATCAAGCCCCGAGTTGGGCTCTGAGTTAATAGGGTGAGTTAAGAGCATGGAGCCTCCTTGCGTATCTCTGTCTCCCTCTCTCTCTGCCCCTCCCTTGCTCATGCTTTCTCTCTCTCTCTCTGTTTCTCAAAATAAGTAAATAAATAAACAAACAAAGATACATTTTTTTTTTAAAGCAGGTAGTTTCAGATAAGCTAGTTTATTTGTTCAACACATTCAACATTGGTGACTGGTTTTTGAGGATACGGTGATTAATATACATAGAACTTTTGCTGTGCTTAACACTCGTTAAAAGTCAAAGACGCTTCTGAGAATTTCACAAAACTGATAGTACTTCCCAGGAAAATGTACAAAATCTGCAAAAAAATGCATTTATTCGTGTTTTCCAAATTATCTTCTCCATGATAATGATAATGGGGAATGAGAAAATACGAATGATAGTAATAGGCGCTGGTTACTATCCAAGAGTTAGTCATGGGGTAAGTGACCGAAATGTAGGACTTCATCAAACCTTAAATATTCTTTTTTTAAAAAGTTTATTTATTTTAAAGGTTTTTTTTTTTAAGTTCATTTATTTTTAGAGACAGTGTGAACACGCGTCTGAGCGGGAGAGGGCAGAGAGAGGGAGAGTGGGAGAGAGAGAATCCCAAGCAGGCTCTGCGCTCACAGGGCCGAGCCTGAGGTGGAGGTTGATCCCACAAACAGTGAGATCATGACCTGAGCCGAAATCAGGAGTCTGCTGCTTAAATGACTGAGCCACCCAGATGCCCCTCAAACCTTAAATATTCCTATCTGGTCACTTTAGTATCCCCATTCTACAGATCAGGTGACTGAAGCCTAGATAAGTTATGGAGGTGATTCAGGGTCACTTGACAGTAAATGTGGAACTATCAACCCCAGGATATGGCTACTCATCTTGAACAGCTACCACTTTTGTTTTCAAGTAAATAGATGGCATGCAACGGAATAAAATCCTGAATGGTTTGCTTGTATATACACCTAAGTCCTTGTTTTGCCGTTTTGCTATTACTGCCGTGTAATATCAAGCGTTCAAAGAGAGAAGGGTTACTTCTCACAGTTTTAGGGTGAAAATGGGAAAAAAATGAAAACAACGTAAGATGCGTGGAACTTTGGCAAAAATAATTATGTAGCTCACAAAGGAAATATCTGGAAACTATCAAGAAAAGAGACTATAAGGTCTTGATTGCACGAACAGGACCCAAACTCTGTCCTTTCTGAATTGATGATGTCACGCAATCCCTTGACTCATTTCTCTGGAATTCATAGTTACCCATCATTTTGCAGAGTAGTCACATAATTTCCCTCAAGCTATCCAGAGGAGCTACAGAAAATAAAACAATGATTTTATGTCATTGCTTTGCTAATGCCCTGGGAGCTATTCAGCCCACCCACATTCTATCAAGATGCCATTATGGGAAGAATAAGCTCTTTGTAACACAAGGCAATATAATTTCAAGAATGTGGTGTTGTGTGTGCCTGTCATCATTATAAAAACGTCTATTCAAGGAACCCGCAGGCATCTCATGGTTCATCTCTTTCATCCAATTCTGCATTGGATCATTTGCATGTAAAATTATCAGAAGAAGGACTTTGGTAAATTGAAACCCAGGGTCTGGTTCACTTAGGAACTCAATCCTCCCCACCTCTCAATTCCGTGTCCTGGAGTGAGGAACACAGACACCAGGTAATAGTGAGGCCACACTGGTTACTATACTTCATCACCTTCTTAATTTCTATGGATTATGTTTATGATGCCAGGAGAATCAAGAGTGACGTACGGATACAAAAACAGTACTGCTTTTGCTCTATCGTAGATTGATGTCCCACACAATTTAGTATCCTCCGCCCCCCCCCCCCCCAGAATGAAGAGAAGCATAAAACATTGTTCTATATTTGTTTTATTTAGGTACTCTGTGTTTACTTGTGGCGGGGGGGGGGGGTGGGGGGGGGGGTGGGCAGTTTAACATACTGGTTAAATGCATAGCCTCTGGAGATAAGATACTTTATGTTCAAATCCTGGCTCAACAATGTTATTTGTTCTGCACCAGGGTTCTAAAACTTTCCAGTGTATCTAAATGACTTGGAAGCCTTGTTAAAATGCAGATGACCAGGCCATTCCCAAAGATTCTACACAGGTGTGAGACAGACCGCCCAATAATTTGCATTTTTCATGAATTTCCAGGTGTTGCTAATACTGCGAATCCAGAGACCACACTTTGAGAATCACAAATGCATCTCAGAACCTCAGTGTCCTCATCTGTAGGGATACTAACTAGCAGTTTTTTTTTTTAAATAAGGTTGTTAATTTCCCAAATACCATGATTTAGCACAAAAAAGCAAACCAAGCCAAAATGGGTTATTTCAATGTAAATTATAACCCATTGAAGAAATTGTGCTGTTTTTAGTTTTTTAATTGTGCTATTTAAATAAATCCTGTATGTGATAATCTGGGCTGTCGTTAGAATACACGACTAGGGGCGCCTGGGTGGCTCAGTTGGTTAAGTGTCCGACTCTTGATTCTGGCTCAGGTCACGATTTCATGGTTCATGAGTTCGAGCCCCACAGTGGGCTCTCCGCTGTCACCGCAGAGCCTGCTTCAGATCCTCTGTCCCCTTTGCTCTGTGCCCCTCCCCCACTCATGCTCTATCTTTTTCTCTCTCACTCTCTCAAAATAAATACATATAAAAGAATGTTTTTAACAAGCATGTGACTAATTTTTCGCTCTCGTAAAAGAGTTACTCGCTTTATCAAGGATTTTCAATCAGACCTTGAGAATACTCATCCTCTCTATACTGGTTAGCACCAACTTTTGATTCATGCCCAAGAATATGTGCCAGTTATGACAGACGCTATTGGTTGTCTTCTGATTATTCCCTTTTCTTTCTGTTTCATCTTTGACTCCTGATTCCTCCAGGGAGCCACCTACCTAAAAATGGCCACACGCCTGAGAGAAAGGTAGACTCCTTTCTTTACCTTGAACATCCTGATCCACGTAAGCCCCTGATGGTGGTCTTACTGTGTGAACACAGGATGCAATTCTGGTCACAGAGAAATATGGGTGAGTCTTCAGGTGGCTCTTCCGGGAAATGGTTTTTATTCAGGTAAAGTACCACTTAGGAAATGCCACCTTCTTTTTCTGTTGGCTCGAGAGGCATAAGTTGCTTGGTACTACTTGGTACCACTCCCCAGTGGTCTCATGGCCAGAAGGGGAGCCGGCCAGAGAACAATCTGATACAATGAGGACGGGAGAACGGAGATGAAAAAATATCCAAGCCGTTGACAGAGTTAACTAACCTTGGAATTGCTTTATCTTCATGCTGTCTGTTATACAAGATAATGCGTTTTCCTTATTGTTTAAACTACTTCCAATTCTATCTCCAGCTATTTGCCACTGAAGGTGTCTTAAATGATAAACCAATTTATAAGGCATATTATTCTTGGAATTAATTAAAATGATCAGAGTAGTCTATGCCAGGGGTCTCATTTTAGCTGCAGCATTAATGGACAATGTGACTGAGCAAATTATTTAACTTCTCTTGGCTTCAAATCCCTCGTTTGTATAATGATGCATTGGCTGAATCATCTGGAAAGTCACTCCAAGTTGAAAATGCTGGGACTATTTGATTCAGTGCCACATGAAACATGCTGACCCTCTCTATGCCCATTGAACAATGGATTACACATGTGTAACCTAACAACGACAATGCAATGACATGTATGTAATATAATGACCACACGCACTTTTACAATAATTTAATATCACACTACTTATACGACCTCATTTAAACAGAAGGAATATCTGGTCATTACTATGGTGGAATCAGTTTAAAAAAGACAGTTCTTATGGGGCGCCTGGGTGGCGCAGTCGGTTAAGCGTCCGACTTCAGCCAGGTCACGATCTCGCGGTCCGTGAGTTCGAGCCCCGCGTGGGCTCTGGGCTGATGGCTCAGAGCCTGGAACCTGCTTCTGATTCTGTGTCTCCCTCTCTCTCTGCCCCTCCCCCATTCATGCTCTGTCTCTCTCTGTCCCAAAAAATAAATAAATGTTGAAAAAAAAATTAAAAAACAAAAAAAGACAGTTCTTTAAATGAAATAACAGCAAGAAAGAACAGAGTCCTCGTATTTTGAATCTGGGGGGGGAAGATTAAAAAAAAGATTCTCTCAAGGCACATTCAAATACAGAAATATGCGGGCGTCGGCATGGCTCAGTCGGTTAAGCGTCTGAATTTGGCTCTGGTCATGATCTCACGGTTCGTGAGTTCGAGCCCCACGTTGGGCTCTGTGTTGACTGCTTGGAGCCCGGAGCCTGCTTCGGATTCTGTGTTTCCCTCTCTCTCTCTACCTCTCCCCTAGTGGCATTCTGTTTCTCTCAGTTTCAAAAATAAATACACATTAAAAAAATTTAAATACATAAATATGGACATGGGTATTTTAAGTTACAGGTCATTTGTTAAGATAATAAGAAATGAGACCAGCAATGTTTTTTTTTTTCTCTCTAGAAGTGTACTTATCTGTGTATCCCCCACATCTATTGCTATTATGGATTTCATACATATTATATATATTATATTATATATAATATATATAATATAATGTATTTCATACATTGTACGACTCACGTATGCAAAAATGTAATAGGAAAGTTTCTCTACAGCTGCCCGTACCGTAGCTTTGGGGCCCATAGCCGCTAACAACAAAAAATAACAAAACAAAAAGTCAAGGTAAAGCACTTTCAGATTTTTGTTAGCATATTCTGGGCAAGTATCAGTCAACTGAAGATATTCTCAACTATGCCCTTCCTTTCCTTCTCTTCGGTTCCAGGCTGGTTGCACTGCGGCAAGGACATGGGGCCAGTCACTGGCGTCCAGTCGCAATGCTTTCCAACGACATATAAATATCCCTCCGCTCTCACATCATTGCCATTTATTCCTGGTGCATCCACAGCCTATCTGTTTACGGCCGCCATTCTTCTTCAGTCACACATTTCCTTTGGCGTCCTTCTGGTCCTGGCTATGGAGTGCTTTTCTGATTTCTAAGTCCACTGACTACTCGGCCGCTTCCTTGTCCTTGGAGACGGAGGAAAAGGTGAGACACTCCCACTGTCCACCAGGCAGCCGAACAGCTCAGGGTGAGCGGGACCATCTGCCTTCTCTGCTTATTCCTTTCTGCCACCTGGTTATCTCTATCGCTGTATGTGTAACTCTATATACTATCTGCTCCATTACTCCCAAGTTTTTGTCGTGGTGGAAATATCCACAGCCTTTCTCTAGCAGGGTTCCCACCACTTCTACTCCATGAAGGCACGCGTGACGTTGACGCGAGGGCTTTCGTGGGAATCCCACAACCGCCTTGCGCCTCACCCAAGAAGCAAGACACCATTCTCTGGTAGCCACACCCAAGCTTGTTTGGGTTCTTTACGGAGCGCTCATCCCTGGGTTTGGCCTTGGGGAGGCAGCAGCAGATCCCCAGCTCCCCAGCTTTGGATCCCTACGTACGCCCTTCTGATCCCCCCCTTCACAGCCGGTGGCATGCTCGTATCCTCTCGGGTTAGAATACTGTATTCCTCCAATTGAGTTATGGCTTGAACTCAGGGCTGTGAGTCCCTACAGCACCTAATCTTGATGTGTAAAGTCACATGGGTGGACAAAAAAAAAATATCTTCATAAGCTCGGTCTTTGCTATTCGTGGCCGTTGCCTCTGCTGTGAGTTCAAAAAACCAGAAACCAGAGAGGAAGAGAAATGCCGAGGAGAAACACTGTGGCAATTATTTCAGAACTTCGCCTTGTCATGCTCGAAAAATAAGCAACTTGATTTTCTTTGTTTTTTCTCGAAACGACGCATGTATGTGCTTATCCTCAATTTATGTATTTGTTTATTTGTTTAGTTATTTAGAGAGCGCAAGTTGGGAAGACAGTCAGAGGGAGAGGGAGAGAATCTCAAGCAGTCTCCACGTTCAGTGTGGAGCCTAGTGAGGGGCTCGATCCCACGACCCTGGGATCATGACCTGAGCTGAAAGCAGGAGTCAAGGATGCTCAAATGACTGCCACCCAGGCACCGCACTTGTTTTCTTTTTGGCTATACCAGCATCATACTGTCACCTGCTTGAGCTCTCCCTTTCTCTCTCTCTTGTCACTCTAACTAGGTGCCTCCATAGTGTCTTCCACGGCCACTGCTTTCTTTCCCTTGCTACAGCTCTTGTGTATCAGAGGCTTTTATTGCTTTTCTCTTTGATTATTGTGGAAGTCTATTGACTCATTTCTATGCTTTCCTTTTCTGATGCTTTACTTATTTTTGAGAGAGAGAAACCGAGCATGAGTGGCGGTGTGGATGGGGGAGGGGCAGAGAGAGGGAGACAGAAAATCTGAAGCAGGCTCCAGGCTCTGAGCTGTCAACAAAGAGCCCAACGCGGGGCTGGAACTCACGGACCGTGAGATTGCGATCTGAACCAAAGTGGAAGCTTAAATGACTGAGCTACCTTGCTGCCCCTATGCTTTCTTTGTTTCTATTACAGTTCATCCCACATAGAGGTTGTTTGTTCGTTCATTCATTCATTCATTCATTTATTCATTCATGCGTTTATTCTAAAAACATTTATTGAGTGCCAACAGGGTACCTGGTGCCAAGCTAGATGCTAGTGATCTAAAAATGAGAAAGTAACAAAGAACCTCTCCTTAGAGACCTCCTTTGAGTCTTTCGTGAGAGAGAGACTGAAAACTACCTGATTGAAAAAATGTGGCAGAGGGGTTCCTGGGTGGCTCAGGAGGTTAAGCATCTGACTTCAGCTCCGGTCATGATCTCACGGTTTGTGAGTTTGAGCCCCACGTCGGGCTCCATGTTGACAGCTCGGAGCCTGGACCCTGCTTCGGATTCCGTGTCTCCCTCTCTCCCCACCCCTCCCCTGCTCCACTCTGTCTTTCTCCCTCTCAAAAATAAATACCACATTAAGAAAATTTTTTAAAGCATATCAGAAGTTAGAAGGTAGAGGTATTGGGGACCGTTGGGGAGTGAGAGCAGGATCATCTGATCTAGCCAGGAGGCCAGGGAACACTTCCTCCAGGCTGTGAGTCTTAAACATAATCTCTAAAGGATGCAGAGGATTTAGGCAGAAAGAACACTCCTGGCAGGAAAAATTGTTTGTGAAGGGACCAGAAGTGAGAAGGGATGTATAAAAGAAATTCCATGTGGCCAGAGCCTAGAGCTCCAGGGTCTAGACAGGTTGGCTCCGGGGGGGACCCAACAGGATGAGTCTGGAGAGACAGCACAGCAAAGACTGTCAAGGGCCATGCTAGAAACTGGATGTCATCATAAGGGCAATGGAAAGGACTGGTGGGACTTTTCGTAGAGGAATAACTGAATCAGTTTTGGGATTTAGACACATTTAGGCAGGTTGCAGGTTAGAAAAAACTGGGTGCAAGGCCTATTCCAAAGCTGAGTCCGTTAGCCACCTGAGGAATGACGATTAGCTGGATTAGGATACAGCAGTGGGAGCAGGGTGGCGAGAAGGGAGAGAGGCTGTGACCAGTGCCAGGTGAACAGGTGAGGGGAGCATGTTGAGGTAGGCAGGGAGGATTCCCGAGTGTCTCAGGCGACCCTGTGCTTGGTAAGCATCGCTCCCTGAGACAGTAAACCAGACAGACTGGGGTCCTATTAGATGGCATTTTGGCTAGCGATCCCAGAAACATCTGAATCTTATCCAAACATAGTTGCAGACAAGGCCCCTCAAGACCCAGTGGAAATGTATTTAAAACAACAAAAAAGAAAAGCCGAGTAAACTGAAGAACAGTCATGAGCAGAGCTTTGGCTCCAAAGGACAGAGTGAAATTAATTTACAAGGTCTGCTGGATCACACAAGAGAATCGTGTATCCCTAGGCAAAAAGTCGGGGGTCTTACTACCCTGTGCCTGTCAAAGATGACAGGGTCTCGTATTCTACCAGCTTTTGTATTTTTGCCATAAGCCCTCCTAACAGATGATAAATTCCCCGAGGACTGTTGATTTGTTGGCTATTCATCATTTCTTTATTCATGCGGCAAATACCGAGTGTTCGTTATATACACGGCACTCTGCTGGATGGCGAGATTGTAAGAAGTCTATCACCTGGTGGGGGAGACGGACAAGGACCTAGGAAAGCATGAAGCAGAATCAGGGCTCTTACAGAGCCGTTCAGCAGGACCAGATGGGCTCAGGACAGACCTGAACCCAGTGGGATGGGAACTTAACAGCACCAGGCTCAATGTTGTTCATAAACAATTTGATGAAATAAGTTTTTCTTTCACAGTTGAATATTCTCATTCTTCTTTTCTCTGATATTAAAAACTTAAAAAATTTTTTTTAACGTTTATTTATTTTTGAGACAGAGAGAGACGGAGCATGAACGGGGGAGGGGCAGAGAGAGAGGGAGACACAGAATCTGAAACAGGCTCCAAGCTCTGAGCGGTCAGCACAGAGCCCGACGTGGGGCTCGAACTCACAGATTGCGAGATCATGACCTGAGCTAAAGTCAGACGCTCAACCGACTGAGCCACCCAGGCGCCCCTAAAAACTTTAATAAATGATTCTTAATGCCCACATTTTTGTGTGGTTTTTTCCCCTGTAAATCTTTGCTTACTGCTAGCAGATTAAGTTTTCGTATATTAGGCCAGCAGCGTGCTGACGAAAATGTGTGGTGTGACCACGAAAGACTAAGAATGATCTCCCCAAGATACATTCAAAACAAAACAAAACAAAACAAAACAAAACAAAACAAAACAAAACAAGAAAAACCTCAGTCCTGTTACTTTGATAGACCACACAAGTGTAGGTTATTTCAGTCATATTTTATAAGGAAACAAAAAAGATTAATCTGAGTCTAGCACTTAGATAGATCCTGATAGGCTCTGAGTAACTTAAAAAAATTTTTTTTGGTTTATTTTTGAGAGAGACAGAGACACAGCGTGAGCAAGGGAGGGGAAGAAAGAGAGGGAGACACAGAATCTGAAGCAGGCTCCAGGCTCTGAGCCCTCAGCACGGAGCCTGACCCGGGTCTCAAACTCATAAGCTGTGAGATCGCCACCGGAGCTGAATTCAGACACTAAACCGACTGAGCCACCCAGGTGCCCCGGCTCTGAGTAACTTTTGATGATTGTACAGAGAAACTCTGATCCATCCAAATTCATTTCGTAATAGAGTGAATTACATTGACAGCTTTCTATTTTTAAGACAAGTAATAAATCGGATCTAATTTAAATGCATCAAGTACTCGTAGAAAAAGAACCATCTTCCAGATTTTGTGTTGGGACCGGTGCAAATAATCATTTTAAAAAGTTCTACCTAGATGGGTACTAAGGAGGGCACCTGTTGTGATGAGCACTGGGCGTTGTACGTAAGTGATGAATCAGTGAATTCTACTCCTGAGACCAGTTATCGCACTGTATGTTAACTAAAATAAAAATAAAAATAAAAAATGATAATCAAAAATAAAGAATTCCACCCAGCCTTTTCACCAAATAACGCTGGACCAAGTGGACACTCATAGGGAAAACAATGAACACGGACAAAAATCACCCCCTTTATAAAAAATTAACTCATAATGGGTCATACGTTTAAATGTGAAAAGGAAAACCATAAAACTTTTAGGAAAAAAAATTCAGAATCTAGGTTTTAGACTTCAGACAAAAAGCACAATCCATAAAAAGAAAATATCACACTCTAGGCCTTGGCAAAATTAAAATTAAAAATGTTTGCTCTGTCAAAGAGCCTTTTCAGCTAAAAACACAAGCTACTGACTGGGGGAAAATATTTGCAAACCACGTATCTGACGGAGAATTAGTATCTAGAAAATATAAAGAAATCCCAAAACTCAACAGTAACAAAAACACACAGACAATCCAATTGGAAATGGAACAAAAGACATAAACAGACATTTGATTTAAGAGGATAAATATATACAGTGAACAAGCACATGAAAAGATACTCAACGTAAATGGACGTGAAGGAAAGGCAAATTTAAACTACAGTTTATTTTTTTAATTTAAAAAAATTTTTTTAACGTTTATTTATTTTTGAGACAGAGAGAGACAGAGCATGAATGGGGGAGGGTCAGAGAGAGGGAGACACAGAATCTGAAACAGGCTCCAAGCTCTGAGCTGTCAGCACAGAGCCCGACGCGGGGCTCAAACTCACGGACCGCAAGATCATGACCTGAGCCGAAGTTGGCCGCTCAACCGACTGAGCCACCCAGGCGCCCCTAAACTACAGTTTAAATACAACACAAATTTAAACTTCCCTACATACAATAAAATGAAAAATAGTTAAAACACCAAATACAGTCAAGAGGTGTAAAAGACGAAGATCACGCACGCACTGCTGGGTGGAAGGCACAATGGTACAGCCCCTCCGGGAAACAGTTTGCTACTTTCTTGTTACAACCACCACAGGACGCCACAAAGTCGTGGGCATTTCCTCCAGGGAAATAAAAAGGGCTATACCCACCCCCCCCCCCCCCCAATCCTGCTCAGAATGTTCACAGATGCTTTGTGACAGCCCAGACCAATGAACAACCCAGCTGTCCTTCAAGGGTTGAAAAGTCAAACTCTGGCAGATTGATACCCCTGGATACAGTGAAGCAACAGAAAGGAACGGGTTACGGATACCCTCAACAGTTTAGAAGAATTTCCAGGGAATCACGCTGCATGACAAAAGCCAGTCTCAAAAGGAGTCACACTGTATGGTTACATTCCCATTACATTCTTGAGATCAGAAATCTACTGAATAGTGAAGAGATTAGCGATGCCAGGAGTCAGAGTGTGGGAGGATGGGTGGATGTGGGGGTACGGCACAGGGATCCTCATCCTGACAGAACTCTTCTTCATCTTGACTGAATTAAAATTAATATCAGTATCTTGGCTGTGGCAGGGTAGCACTGTTTTGCAACATATTATCAGTGGGACAAACCAGAGAAAAGATACCTGGGATCGTTCTGTATCATTTTCTTTTTTTTTTAATTTTTAAAAGTATTTATTTGGGGCGCCTGGGTGGCGCAGTCGGTTAAGCGTCTGACTTCAGCCAGGTCACGATCTCGCGGTCCGGGAGTTCCAGCCCCGTGTCGGGCTCTGGGCTGATGGCTCAGAGCCTGGAGCCTGTTTCCGATTCTGTGTCTCCCTCTCTCTCTGCCCCTCCCCCGTTCATGTTCTGTCTCTCTCTGTCCCAAAAAATAAATAAACGTTGAAAAAAAAAAGTATTTATTTATTTTTGAGAGAGAGAGCGAGCATGAGCAGGGGAGGGGCAGAGAGAGAGGGAGACACAGAATGTGAAGCAGGATCCAGGCTCTGAGCTGTCAGCACAGAGCCCGATGCGGGGCTCGAACCCACAAACTGTGAGATCATGACCTGAGCTGCCGTCGGCTGCTTAACTGACTGAGCCACCCAGGTGCCCCTATCTCAGTTAACGTTGCAGGCATTTTGCAAGTGGTTGTAAAACACAGTCATTAATAAAACTTAAATTACATAACTTGTATTTAAGCTATATTAAAAACAAAGGCGATAATACCCCAATTCATCATTTCCTAATCTTTTTACGATTATCTCTGCCCTTGAGGGTGTTTATATCTATAGGAACTGCGTGGTGCACATACCATATCACGATATACTATTTTGCATTTCTTATCAGCTCTGTATCCAGGGATATCATTTTAGTTTGGCCCCTGTGGGTATATTTACATCATGTAAACCAGACAAACATTAGGACAGTACTTTTTTCTAATGCTGGTGAGCCCGTTATTAAACATTTACTGGCACAACACTGGGCAAGCCACGTGGCTGGGAAATTTGGATGCTCGTCTGGGAAAGAGGGAAGGAAAAGTTGCTGCCGAGGGTATAAGGCACTACCTACCATGTTCCTGAAGACTGTTGCACTTCTTAAGTATTTCCTTCAATTCTTTCATATAGTGCTCTCGAAATTAATTGAGAGGTTCATAATCGGAAGCCAAAGTAAGAGAACGGGCTTCAGGAAATGTGTTTCTTCCACTGTGCACTCTTCCCTTTGAACTGCTCCTGAGCTGGAACGCAGTGAGTGAATTTTGAAACTGACTTGCCCTGACACAGTAATACATTTTCCAGGCTGTGCAAGTTGGAGGCTGAGATGCTGCTCAGGGACTTCTTGGTACGGACTCCACTTTTCTGTCCTACAGGAAATGATGCTATGATACTGCCTTGCTGTTGCTGAATCACATTCAAGAGCCAGGAAAGCCCACTATTTGTAAACATCCCCTTAAGTGGAAGCATTCATTGCAGAGAATGCATTAAAGCCTTTTGAATGGTAATACTAGTCCTGTTGGTAAACGTTCTCAAATATCTCAAATATCTCACGCCCCTACCTCATACAGCCAATGCACACATCCCATAAGAGATTTTGTGGGACCAAGGAACACTACAGTTGTTACTGTGGCCACCTGGCCACAGTGTTACTGTGGCCACCTGGATTCCATATTTGTAACCCCAGTTATCTCTATGGAGTTTGGATCCAGGTCTATACAGGAGGCTGTGTTCTGCTGGGGTACCTTTCTAGGTTTGGATATGCGGCTTTGTTAGTACAAGTTGGGGGAACCTGAATTGCTCTACATAACAGAGGGAGAGGAATCTGGCCCTCTTGATGCATCAGGGTGAGTAGGTCTGGAGGCTGTGTTTTCTTTCTGGTTTAACCCAGTGCATTAGAGAAAGAGCAACCACTGCGTGGAGAAAAACCTAGGAAGCACAGCTGTGGAATTTGCAGCAAATCTGCAAATCCTGTGAGCAAACTCCCGGACTCACACAGACCTTGGAGTAGGGAGGGTGGGATAAACAATGCCAGGCTATCCAGGGGGTGCCGCTCCCACTCAGCGTGCACATGTGTATACATGACGTTAAAATGTTTCCAATTATTTTCCAAAGCGGATGAAGCATTCTCTCCACCATCTCGTACGGACTGTTTATTTGCTTAACAAATCACTTCTCCAAAAGCGAGTTCCACTAGTTCTCACAAAAACACCGGAAGCATAATTAGCTCAACCTCTGGGAAGTTTTCTAAAAAGTTGGCAGAATCTCCCTTTTGGGGACTTTGGGGGGGGGGGCGCTGTGCGCATGCGTGAGCACCCCCCCCCCCCCCCCCCCCGCCGCCGAGAGGAGGCGGGCACATGCGTGATCTCCCTCCATGGCTGGGGGCGGGGGGTGCGCAAGCGCAGACGCCCTACCTTGCCCAGCAGAAAACAGTTACTCTGAAAGTTAAGTTCAATGGCGGCCCTCTTGACTTACCACTGCAAAACTGGTTGGTGGCATTTACTAAAGTAAACCATACACAACCCTTTGACCCAGCAAGGTCACTCTTGGGTATATACCCAACAGAAACACATACGTATATTCAGCAAAAGTCATGCACTAGAATATGGAGAACAGCATTATTCTAAATAGCCAAAAAGTAAACAACACGAATGTCCATTTGTAGATGGGCAAACCAACTGTGGTATTATTATACAAGGGGACACCACAAAGCATACACAATGAATGGTCTACAGCTTCACGAATCTCACAATGATGAGTGTCCCACAATGCGATGTCACCATCACTGCGTAACAGTATATACATACTGACAATTTCAATATATCAAGTTCTACAACCAACAAAACTAACCAATAGCAGGAGGAGTGGTGGCGGTGATGGTAAGTGGCAGGAGGGGGCTTCTGGCACAGTGCTAATTTCTTGATTTGGGGATGGTTATATTACCTTAGACACCTTCACTCAAAGTATGATTAAATGTACACTATAGTATCCTGAAAGTTCGTTCACCCCTGCCCTCAAATACATGAACACGTCAAGTCCTGGAACCTGTGAATATTAACTTGTTTGGTAAAAGGATCTTTACAGATGAAACTGAGTTAACATTATTGAAATGATGAGACCATTCCGGATTATCTGGGTGGGCTGTAAATTCAAAGGTAAGTGTCCTTATAAGAGACACACGGACAGAAAAGAAGGCCATGGGATGAGAGAGGCAGAGTGGAGTCATAGCGCGACAAGCCAGACACACAGAAAATGTGGAGATAGATGCCGGGATGGCAGTGATGTGGCCATAAGACAAGGATGGCCTGTAGCCCCCAGAGGTTGGCACAGAGGCATGAAAAAGATGCTCCCACGGAGACCCTAGAAGGGGTGTAGCCATTCCAACCCTTCGATTTAGAAGTTCTGGCCTCCAGGACTGTGAGAGAACACATTTGTGATTTAAGCCTCCAAGTTTGGGGTAATTTGTTAAAACAGCCCTAGGAAACCACTGCATACGGTTTTCTGCATACTGGCTGTATTTCAATACACTCTGCATCGAAAGGGTACCCTTTCATTTAGCAGGTGGTTGACAGTGAGGTAAAGATCGTTTCAGCCTGATCTCTTTCAAATATTTTACCTGTTTACAACAGGTAGGAGTATGGGTTTCTACCTGTAAATATCCATCATCTTCCTTTGGAGAAACAAGCCTTCAGTCCTGCCCACCCGCACCTGCTGCATGTGCCACGCTGGATTCTGCCCTCCACATGGGACCACCTTGCTCTAGTCTCTCTCAGTCTCTAATTATTCTACGTGTTCCTCAATTAATCACATGTAACTTTTTGTATGCCAATTGCAGGCTTTTTCATTGTTTATTTCAGTTTGAAGGGCAATCCTAATGTAATCATCTGAGAAATCTTTACATAGTTTGAAAAAAAGCCTGGGACAATAGGAAACCCGATTTTTGCATGGTATTGTGCGTAAAAAACATAGCCCAGAGTCTCAACTTGACTAAATCTAACGGTAATCTTTTTACTTATTTATTTATTTATTTATTTATTTCAACGTTTATTTATTTTTGGGACAGAGAGAGACAGAGCATGAACAGGGGAGGGGCAGAGAGAGAGGGAGACACAGAATCGGAAGCAGGCTCCAGGCTCCGAGCCATCAGCCCAGAGCCCGACGCGGGGCTCGAACTCCCGGACCGCGAGATCGTGACCTGGCTGAAGTTGGACGCTTAACTGACTGCGCCACCCAGGCGCCCCTTTACTTATTTTTTTAAAGAGAGAAAGAAAGGGGGAGGTACAAGGAGAAGAGGGGCAGAGAGAGAGAGAGAGAGAGAGAGAGTGAGACGGAGGGAGAAAATCTTAAGCAGGCTCCACAGTCAGTGAAGAGCCTGACTTGGGGCTCGATCCCATGACCCTGGGATCATGCCCTGAAGTGAAATCAGGAATCAGACGCTCAACCAACTCAGCCAACCAGGATCTCCTTTCCTTGTTCTTTCATCTAACTCTGAATCTCTGGATCTCTCCCACTTCTTAGGCACCCAAAAGGGTGTATGTGCACTCTCTGTAACACTCTCCAGCAACTGTCTACAAAGATCTCTCCACCAAAGTGAGCTGAAAAGGGTATCACACTTCTCCCTATTCTTTGCTTTCGTCTATGGTTTTCCTTCTCTCCCACGAACAAACCATGACTTCTTCCTGTGAAAATCCTATATTTGCTCCTCTTCTTGCTTTGTTTCTTGAGTCTACACCA
The DNA here is from genome assembly GCF_022837055.1 of Prionailurus viverrinus. Classification (NCBI taxonomy): domain Eukaryota; kingdom Metazoa; phylum Chordata; class Mammalia; order Carnivora; family Felidae; genus Prionailurus; species Prionailurus viverrinus. Next base: position 103,604,912 of record NC_062561.1, read on the forward strand.
TCCAAGCTGCAAGAGCTACGTTCATAGACTCAGCTTTTCTCTTGGAAGCCAGGACTGAGGCCAAGTGAACAAAGAAGTTTCTATTTAGCTGAGTGGTTGGGGAGGGTGGGAGGGGGTACAGAGAAAAAGACCACATAGCCTTTGAAACTAACACCTTCTTTTATCCATATATCAGTATCACTTAAGGTGACAAAGAAGGGCTTGTGGTGGCCCAGACGCAAACTGGCCAATGAAAATTCTTTGATTGACTTTACTATCTTTTCTCCTCTGGAATGCCAGTTTCTATCTTCGTGAGAGAAGGCAGGCAAATACTCTTTCTCAAGACCCAAGCGCTGCCATGAATATTTTACCCACTTACTTTTAAGGCAACCTGGGGATTATGGAGATTTTAATTTCAATTTGGCAGATGAGGATCTAAAGAAATAGAATACTGAAGGTCACGTGGTAAAATTTATCAGGCCGGGATTCAAACAGAAGCTCATCTGCCTCCAAAGCCTAGGCCTGCTTGCTGCTTTAATCATTAGTCAGCAGTGTCTGCTGAGTATCCCTCAGGTCAACAGGTACTGTGTTGGGTGTAGAAATTACAGTGATAGGGGAGCTTGGGTGGTTCAGTCAGTTAAGCATCTGACTCCTGGTTTCCACTCAGGTCATGATCTAATGGTTTCGTAAGCTGAAGCCCCACATCAGACTCCATACTGGCAGCACGGAACTTGCTTAGGATTCTCTCTTTCTCCATCTTTCTGTGCCTCTTCAGAACTTACACTGTCTCTGTGTCTCTCAAAATAAATAGATTAATTAGAAAAAGAAAGAAAGAAAGAAATTACAGAGATAGAAGACATAGCCCCGGGCCAGGAGGAGCTGTACTGCCCATATATTTCCACTGTACCTTTCAGAATTTGTCCTGTAGTTCTGGAAAATTCTGGAATCATATCTTGGTGTTTTGTCTATTTTCTTTCATAACTTTCAGTGATCTGCAAGGATAAAAATTCCTCCTATAGATTCTTCATTTAACACATAGCATTTATATATCAATTGAATATTCAGCGAGCAATAATTTTTAAGAACTGTCTATTGGCTGATCACTGGGATAGACACTGTGCCGGGGTAGATACAAAATGAATGAGACACAGTCACCCTCAAACTATTTGCTATCTGGTGGGGAAGACAGCCATGACCAAAGTCCTGGTAACTATATAGAAGAAAGGAGAAGGCTTAGAACAGACAAAAGTATTTACTACAGAAAACACGGTGTGAGGAACAGGCAAACTATTGGTACCATTCACATATAGTAGGCAGCTTATATTGTTATATAGACAAATCTGGAGAGAAGGTAAGAGTATCTGTTGAGATTTGGGTGGTGTAACATCTCTTTTTCATGTTGAAAGAGCCCATGGATTACTGATCTATTTTTATTTGCAATATTCACGTGGGAAAGTCTGTGTGCCTCAAACACAGAACCTGGCTTTTTCTGAAGTGCTCTTTTCGTGTCCAATTTTCCAGTTCAACTGAGGGTTTATGTTTTAGACTTTTTATATGAGCTGAGTAGGAAACAATGATCGTAAGAAGGCTACCAAGACAGAAAACAGAAGACAGTATGGCTTAAACCTAACAACGGACAACAGAGATAGATGGGTTTATTTCTCTTCATTCTTTCCGAAACTATTGCTTAGTTTCAGGCAAACAAGGCTTGATTTTCTGAGAATGTGATTGCAAGAAGGCGATATTGTGTATGCATACAGAATGTTTTTGTGCACTGACTACTTGGTCTAGAATGCCTGAATGTTTAAAACATTCACAGTTTTTTTCTTTTTTCTCTTTCTTTCTTTCTTTCTTTCTTTCTTTCTTTCTTTCTTTCACACAAGCAATGCATGAATAAATTCTTATTTAAAAAACTTGTAGTTTTCCTTTTCATAGCTTCCTCTACCTATTATATTCTCTCCTCCCCCACCTCCCACTAACAAATCTTACTCGATTTTTCGGGAGTGACCATGCTTCATAGAGAGATATGCAGCCTTCTGGATCTTTTTCTCTGGATTGATTTACTTATAGATACACATCTACACAATATGTAGTTTTGTGTTATTTTTTACATAAATAAAATTATACTGTACTTATTGTTCTTACAGTTCTTACACCATACTTGCTTTTTTCATTTAACAGCATGGCCTAGAAAATTTTTCAGGCCGGTATGTATTGATCTTCCATAGTCCTTTAAGCCGCTGGATGAAATTCTTCAGTATGAATATAGCATAATTATTTTTAACCAGGCCTTTACAGATTCAACATTGGGATTCTAATTTTTCACTATTATATGCTGTTTTGTAGCGGGCTCCCTTGTACATATGTCAAGTGGGAGTATATCGTTACGATAACACTTGGAAGTCGAATTTTGAGGAATACTGTCAAGTGTTCCTCTCATAACCTGCCCTAATTTACATGTCTATTAATAGTGTAGCACTGGGCCTATTCCCTAGAACTTTGCCAGTGCTATATATTATTCATATTTAAAAGTTTTGCAGATACACTAAGCAGAAAATGGAATATTGTGTTTTAATCGATATTTCTGTAGCAAGTTAGATTACTAGCAAGCTTGAACAAAATTGTCATGTGTTTATTAGCTATATGCATACTTTCTTCTAAAAAGTGCCTTTTTAAAAAAAGTTTATTTATTTTGAGAGAGAGAGCCAGGGTGGGGCGGAGAGAGAATCCCAAGCAGTGTCCACACTGTCAACATGGAGCCTGATGCAGGGCTCGATCTGCCAACTATGAGAACATGACCTGAGCCAAAACCAAGAATCGGATGCTTCACCAACTGAGCCATCCAGGCGCCCCTGTGAATTAACTTTTATTCAGGGATTATCAGTGTCTGACTAGGGGGAAAACCTTCCTCAGCTTTCTCTACTTCCTGAGAAGACCACACCCAAATTGCTTTAGGCAGTAATTTCTCAATATTGAAGTTAATTGTCTGTTAATATACAAGGACATGGTTAGACTTATCCAAATCACCACTTTTTCTTTGGCCTTGCCTCTTTGGGGTCTATTTTTTGCATATTCGCCTTGAAATCTGAGGAATTCTTTTGTGCCCGATTCTTACTTATTTGCAGAAGGCAGTAATTGATAACCATAAAAGCTCTCCTAACTTGTAACCTAGGTCTGCTAGAGAATACCTCTTATACCAAAGTAAGCAAAATCTCCTCTTCCCTCCTCTTTTTATTCCCTCCATGTCCTGAGAAAAGGAGCCAGCCCACCCTCCTTTCCCTGCTCCCCCCTGTCCCTGGCCCCTAGGCCCTGCTGAGCAGCTCCAGCTGGATCGATCTCCACTGCTTTCGAGCCGGTCAGAATTCAGAACTCAGGTCTCACTCCCCCAACTGGGATGATGTTGCAAGGACAAAGTGTCTTCATAGAGGGAAATTAGAGGGCATTATAAACCTAAAACTGGATCTTGAATAGAATAAAAATTCTTTTAAAAAAGAAAGGGGGGAAAAGAAATAAAACTTCACGCTTTTCACTCAGGGTTTACAGGACTTTCTAGTCTGGCTTCCCTTGTGACTCCTCGACTTCTCTCCATCCTCAGTGAGAGGGCATGAGTAGCAGCCAAGAGGCAGCCTAACACAGCGGTGAAGAGCACAGACTGTGGGGCCAGATGTCTAGGCGGGAATACCACCTCCATCACTTGCTGGCTGTGCGGTACGCAGGCTCCAAGATGGCGTCTAATCATCCTCAACAGCTGGTCCTTACGCTCTTGTGTGGTCTCCTCCCAAATGAAGGCCGTTTGTATGACCGATGGAATAGGGCAAAAATAAGTGTGTGACATCTGAGGCCAGATCAGGGCACTGCGACTTCTACCCTGCCTTCTTGAATTGGTTCCTCAGGTGAGAACAACCACACGCCCTGTGGAAAGGCCCAAGTGGGGAGGAACTGAAGGATCCCATAAAGGGCCAGCACCAATTTGCCAGTCAGGAGAGGGAGTCACCTTGAAGGTGGTTCTATTCCTAGTCAAGTTTTTGGATGACCATAGCTCTACTTGCAGTCTGACATCTTTTGAGTGACCTTAGAAATACCCAGCAAAGCTGTTCACAGAAACTGTGAAATAGAGAAATAAACGATTGTTGTTTTCAGCTGCTACGTTTTTGGGGATTTGTGATACCTTAGCTAACTGCCACAGGTTGTATGAATATGAGTTATTTTTCACTGCGCCAGTCTACACTGCATCCAACGTTTTTAGGAAAAGGATTTTCCAGTCTGGCCCAAGAGCACAGTCGTGCCCATCCACCTTGACCTGTGGTTCACAGCAGCTCATTGCCTCAAGTTTGGCTTATGTGGTCTAACCAGGATCACTCTTAATCTCTGAATAAAATATTAATTATGCCTAAAGATATCATAGCATAAACCCCTGTTTCCCTGAAGGCAATTAATCCACAATGGCTTCTACCCCTTTGCATTACTCTACAAATCCCCCTTTCTCACCTGTTTACTTCATTTAAGCACTTTCCCGAACAGAAGAGCTTCCTACGTCCCACCTTCACCCTTGACATGTGCCTTGAGCTTTCAAGATTTCAATGTAGGAAAGGGAAGATGAGAAGTTCTTAACCAATTAACCAAAGGAAGACTGTTTCAGGGAGAGGTTCTGTTCTGTTCATGGGATCCGTCTGCCTCCCTCTCAGATGTCAATGTTGGGTACCTGTGCGCTTGAGAGGGGACGGGACTTGAAAGGTCATTTCACCCAACGTCTCATTTTAGAGATAAAGCTCTCAAGTGACCTGTCCTAGATGGTGGTGACTGAGTACCAAGGCTGGGACAGCAAGAGTCCCTTGAGTTTGGGTTCCTTTCGTCAAGCACTTAATCCCTCCCTCCGTGACGATGCAGCGACTGGACAGGAACAGTTTTCATTGGCAACCGTGCTTCGGATATCTTTGCCATAAACAGCATTCTTGTCTATTCCCTTCAGTCTCAGGAAATAGGAAAAAGGCTGACATCTCCACCACTCCTGTTTCCCAGCAGGATTGTTACCTCATAGCAGGCTTGTTACCGATTTCATGTCCAGTGTGTTTCGAAACCTTTTAAAGCCGAGGAGGTTTGTGTTGCTAATTTTTCTCTGGAATAATGCTCTGTGGTTATGGAATGCTCCTTGGGCTTGAAACGTTACTTTACTTGGAGGCCTCTTCCTGTCACTTATGAACACTAACGGGAAAGGTGATTTATTCCCATGGCCCTGAAGGTTCTAGATATTTTGTCTACCAGCCTGTGGATGGATTCTAAGAGTGGCTCATTAGCAGTGTCTCTGTCTGGTGACTGTACTGTCGGTGTAATACTTGGGGCACAGACACCAGGCTCCCAGAGGAATTTTCACAACTGTTTGAGGGACTGTAAGGAAACACCTCTCTAAGCAAACCAGCAGGAACATGTCCTGGCTGAAAATCAGTCTGTATCTGGTCCCCCAATTTTTAGCCAAAGAAACAGGGTGGGGTTTTTGATATTCAGGGGTGGGGGCATGGGTGGGTGGTGCAGTAACAGCATTTAGATGTTCCTTAATCAAACTGCAAACACCAGGGGTAAGTCTGGATGAAACAAAGCTGCAAACGTAAGAAGCAATGAAAGAAATTAGCAACAGAAGCGCCCGCTCTGCCTCTCCTCTGTGGCATTGTTATTAAAGTTCAAATGTCTTTGATATGATTAAAATAATCTTTTTTAGGATACTGCCACATTGGAAGAACCACAAAAGGAGGCCGAATGCGTTGAGAGATACACAAGTGGATCAGTAAGATGACAGCTGCTGCATTGAAATCGGGATTGTAATATGTCAGTTTCCAGCCCATCACATATAATCCAGACAGAGACATAGCTTTTCGTCTGCCTCGTTATGATTTCCCTCTGTCTGGTGCGGTTTGGGTCACATCTGTTGGCTGCATTCTCATATTCATGAGATCTGCATTGACTGATAGTTTAAACCCTGTGTTTATCTATGTCTGTGGTTCTTATTTCTCTCCCAGGGAAGTCTCCAGAGAAGCACAGTATCCCCTGATGCGGGTATCTTGGTTTCATTAACCCACCGTTGGTGCGTCCTTTCAGCCACTTCTGTAGGTTTCATGCTGGGATACTGGTTGCATTCATTATGCATGCTTTTTAACCCCTATTATCTCAGGAAAGAATAATCTGAGAAAATTAAAAACTCCATAAAAACTTCTTGGCTATCTCACACTGATTTCAAACACAGTGGTTCACAAGAAATGAAACGAGCTCTGCTGGTTGGACTTTTTTGCATGTTTTCTACTCATACGATGCTTTGTCTCTCATGATGAAAGACTGAGAAACACTGACTATTTCAAGCCTAGGAAATCCTTTTTCATTTCATCCATTGCTAATGTTTCATATCTGCTCATTGAAATCTAACCCCTGATTTCTGTTGTAGACATATGTAATCTGAAGGCATGCAACATTTTGCAAATGTTGGCCCATATTTTTATTTCATAAGGTCTTATTTGGTCTGTCGACCAAGTTTTGATTACTTCCATATTGCTCTTAATTGCCTTAATATCCCCAAAGACATTCCTATTTTGTGCATCCCTTTATCTTTGCTTCTTTTATCTCTTGCTGTGAGAGTACAAAATTGCTGACATACTCAATGTATTTAAATTCTGAGTGTTGCAGAAGAGTTTTCAAATCTGTTTTAATTTTCCGATACTCAGCTGAGGGCCATTACGCATTCTTCGGTGTACTTACTCTGTTTTTAATCATATCTGTAAGTGCTAACGTTGTCCACGAGAGAAATGGTGTATAAAGTAAAACCAGACCAAGTGTATTTTAGCATACATCAAGTTCAATTCTGCCTTGTTCTACCTGTGTTATTGCCTTATAGTTGCGTGGCCTTGACTTACAACAGAACTTCTGTACCCAAAGTTTATGATACGCTCCTGAAATACTTGGTTTTTCCATGTTAAAAATACTTGTTAATTATTACCCATCTCTTCATGATCACGATGAAAACTGGGGGACGTAACTGCTTTCAATTCTATTTCAATTCTATGTATCAGCTAAGATGCATTTAGTGCGGATAACCAATAATTGCATAAATGGGTGAGCAGAGCACTAGAACATAACTCTAACATTGACTTCCATCTTTTTGTTCTTCCATCCTTGGGTAGCCTATTTCATCTCCTTTTTGTCATACCTCCATGTATCATATCCCCACACTATAGTGACTGAGGTGGAAGAGAAGGGACAGGAGCAGCACCCCCCACCCTCTGTGGGGAATCTTTCTTGGCATCCCTAGGCAGTCTTCCCCTTAGGTCTTACCTAGCCGAGGACAGAGTCACAAGTTCATCCTTTTGATGACTGGACCAATTCTTGGCAAAATGTAAGAGCTCATGATGATCGTCTTAAGCCAACCATGAGTATACTGTGCCCCTGCATATACTAATGCTGTATCAGAGAGTTCTGTTAGCAAGGAGTAAGGAGACTGGATGGTGGGTAGGAAGAAAGGATAGCTGCTTGCCAGACTTCATAACTCTGTTCAAGGTTTAAGTCATGGGTACAGAGGTCACTACTGTTGCATTGAGGCCTAGGAAGTCAACCACCATGTTCTCAAGTGCAACATGTTTATACATTATTCCTTGTGTTTTAAAAGAGCATGTTTTATTACATGCTTTTCTCCCCGACCACAATGGACTCTATGGAATACCCTCTTGTGCATATGCAATAGAAAAAGAAACAAAGGCCTGGAAATGGGGAGGAGAAATTAAAAAGAGCGGGAAAAAAGACAAAGACTAAACTGTAATGTATTTTCTTTTTTAAACATTTTAATTGTTATTTTTTTTAATGTTTATTCATTTTGGGGAGAGAGAGAAAGGCAGAGCGTGAACGGCGGAGCGGCAGAGAGAGAGGGAGACACAGAATCGGAAGCAGGCTCCCGGTTCTGAGCTGTCAGCACGGAGCCCGATGTGGGGCTCGAACCCACAAACCGTGAGATCATGACCTGAGGCAAAGTCGGATGCTTCACTGACTGAGCCACCCAGGTGCCTCCTGATGTATTTTCACTTGCAAAATCTCTCTTCCTATACACACTATCAGTCGTGTTTTGTGTTTTGGCCTACCAATGGTGAATTCTTTCCTCAGAATGAGACTCTAGAGTTCAGTGGGTGAAGGGTTCCATCCAGTAGGGTGCAATTCTGCTTCAGAATCTACCCACTTCCCTAAATGAATTAATACTGAAATGAGGAAGGTGAGCATCTGCAGCCATTAATCTTCTGACCCCTCTTAACTCTTTACGGGAGTTTGGTCCTCTGTTTTGAGTTAGAACAAAACTAAGTAGAAAAAGCTAACGTAAGGTAGAAACATTCTTATTCTTAATGTAGCCTCTGAGTGGACAATTAAATTCTCCTGGCTGCCTATTCAAAGGCTAGGGAAAATTACTCCCCATGACACTTTCTAGTTGTATTTTCGAAATTAAAATAAATAAATATATAAACGAATAACTATTTGTATTAGGGTTTTCTTGGGTGCAAATGACAGAAATTAATTTCATAGTTACTTCAAGTTTATTTATTTAGTTTGAGAGAGAGGGAGAGAAAGAGAGCTCACGAGCGAGTGGAGGAGGGGCAGAAAGAGAGAGGAAGAGAGAGAATCCCAAGCAGGCTCTGCATTGTCAGGGCAGAGCCCGACACAGGGCTTGAACTCATGAACCTGCGTGGCTCAGTTGGTGAAATATCCAACTCTTGATTTCAGCTCAGGACATGACCTCACAGTTTGTGAGACCGGGATTCTCTTGGGAATTCTCTCTCTGCCCTTCCCCTATTGGCGCTCTCTCTCTCTCTCTCTCTCTCTCTCTCTCCCTCAAAATAAATAAATAAACATTAAAAAAACCCAAAAAACAAGAGTTGGGCACTTAACCAACTGAGCCACCCAGGCACCCTGACTTCAGGCTACCTTAAAACAGGATTTGGGGTAAGAAGATTAAAGTAGCACAGTGACTCAAGAGGAAAACTCAAAAACCGAAACTCTGGAGGGGCAGTAGTGACCTAAGTTAGGGACTCCATGTGCCTCTGGGAATGTCCTTACATTTCTGCTTCTTTCTGAGCATTGGTTTCATTTCCTCAGCTCACTGTTTTCCATCAGCCAGGGCCAGGGCCCCAGTCAGCCTCTGGATCACATCCTTATAACAGTGTAATCAAGAGAGAAAAACACTCTTTTTCTCCAGGAAACATTTAAAAAATTCCAAGAAGGGACTATGGTTTTTCTGGCTTGGGTCATGTGACCATGCTCGGAGTAGCCACCACCACCTCAGGTCCCAGATGAACAGCTAAGAAGGGAGTAGAGGAAGAAGGCCTCTGATTAGCCAGTCCATCTTGGATTACGTTCTACTCCCATGGTTAGGATTGGTAGGACTCTACCACTACTCCCCTATTAGAAGTGTGGCTTTGAAGAAATACTTTCTGAAGAAGGGAGTTGTTGTCAATGGGGCAACGAACAACCATCCACTGGAACACAGACGCATAACACAGTCCTCATTAGAGTTTCTGGTTTTGCAGTGTGTGTCTGGGAATCCAATATGGCAGAGCAGGGAAATGATGCTACCCCGGCCTTCTATGCTGAGCTGGGATGGGCTGAGCACAGGTTACAGACCGCGCCGTGGTGTGTGTGATCCAGGGTCAGCCTTGAGAACCAGTTTAAGAACTCTCGTAGGCCCTTGCAATCTTAGGCTCTACACGATGGCACCAACACTGCTCTCCTATAAACTATCAAGTCCTCCCTAAATGCCACCCCACTCATCAGCAACATTTCCTCAGCTCATTCTTACCAACCTCTCTGCAGCGCTGAAATATTCATTCGTTCATCACCGTATTCGACGACTCAACAGTATTATTTGATGAATCCTAGAGACTGTGCAAAAGACAAGGTCTCTTTTTTTGGGGAAACCAGAAATAAAGGAGCAAGCTGGAAAATGGGTAATTTACTTGCCACTTGGCAATAAATGCTATGAAGGAAATAAATGGGAAGCTCTACAGGGAATAAGTGTTTATGAAAGATCTACCTAAACAGTGTTTATGTGTCCATAACTCTCTGTGAAGGAAAAAAGCCTCTCCCCACTGAGAGCTCTGGTGCCAGACCTGCCTCTGGTCTGTGGCCAAGCTCTTCTCTGCATTTGCTTTTCTCACCCTCTTTTTTTTTTTGACACAGGCATCCCCCGAGACCAAATAACTAAGGAGACGACTTCAATTCTCCCAGGCCCTCCTTTCATCCTCTGAGGGTCCTTCCTCATTTATCTTCTGCCTGCCCCCCCCCCATTATTTCTCTTGCTATGCACGGAAATTAAATTATTGATCTTATTCAAACCTCCTCCCCCAAGATAAAAGCCTACGAGAAAGTAAAGATCTTGTTGGAAGATAACCGCGCAGGGTGAAGGTGGGGTGTTTGGGGAGAGGTCTTCCCTGTACTTTTCACGTTGCCAAAGCAACAGCTTAGTTCAGTTTCTCTGAGCTGACGTGCAACGTATCAGGGTAAGGCAGTTCTCACATTTACATCTGTGTCATCTTCTGTTTTTCTGTTTATATCGTTCAGTCTTGGTTATTAACACACGGTTATGCCTATAAACACACACTGTCATCAAATTTCTTCAATACATAATAGCAGGTAGGTAATGGCATTAAAGATAATCCTGGGGCTGTTTGGACTTGAGACAACTTTCACCTATCATTGGATGTCCTAAAAACACTTTCTGTAACCTCCCTTATCCTCCCGTGCAGATGAATGCCAGGCTTTGTTTGTTTACCAGGCAACCGGAGTCCAGGATGTGGGCCAGGCTCATCATGTCTCGGCTTCCATGTTCTCTCTCAGAATGAATTGGTATTTGCCTCAGTTCCAAACTGGTCCTGTTTTGTAGCGATGGAAATCTGCCAGCAAAATCTTGGTAGGGCTTCCCTGAATCCAGACTGTGCTGATGGAAATTACGGGGCTGAAAGGACTTTGTGGCTTGGAGAAATGACATTGTATTGAAAATATGCCGGTGACGTTTATAAGGCATATTAAGCACTTTTACTATATTTTAAAAAATCATGGAAAATTACTTGGTAAGAAAACAAACATTCCAAGGCAATCGTTTGGTCCAACATTCTCAAAAGCTAGTCCTGTAGCCAAAGTGTGATTGATCTCTCAGAGAGTGAGCCTTTATTAATTCTTCTCTTCCTTTCTTTTCAGAGACTATTCTTGAATGCTGTGTTTGCTTTTCTAGTCTTCCCTCTGTTGCCATAATATATGTTAGCCAGCAGGCTCAATTTTCCTGTTACCTAATGGGGGCTTCCTTTATTATGATACACTTTTGCTGAAATTCCCAGACTCTTCTATTTCTTAAGTCTTACGGGATAGTCAGCTAACCAAAAACAAAAGAGAGAATTTACTGAACGTTTACTGTGTGAACAGAATGGTTGAGGTCAGGAGACGATGCATAAACACATGAAAATGACAAAGGAACAAAGAGGGAGCAAAAAGAGCCAGTAAGTGACGGGAATGATGGCAGGATGGATAATCAAGGGATATCCAGTTGGATCAGGTTCATTAGGGGAGACCTTCTGGAAGAGAACAATTGAGACTAAAGGAAGGACTGGAGTGAGACCAGCTGGGAATACCGCTCTCTATTGCCCAGCAGAGTTACAATGAGAGTCACCTAAAGAGTTTTGCTTCTAACAGCCACCTTAAGAGTAGTCTTTGTGTCATCTGGACTCCCGAGTGTTCGATTGGTTTCCTAGCCAGTGCATGTGAATCAGAGCCAGTGTCTCAAAGAAACATTATACAGGAACATTCTCAAAGTGTCCACAAGAATCAATCTTTACTGCCTCACCATTCTTTCGGAATCAAGCCCAAACTCCTTTCCGTGAAAACCCTGAGTATTTGCAATCAGACTAAACACTTCTTTTTAATGCTCCCAAGCAGGGAAGCCTGGGTCCTTACCTTGCTGAACTTCTAGCAGTCAATAGAATGTGCCAGGCATGGTCATGCCTTTTTGCCTTGGGCTTGACTTCTCCTTTCATTGTTCTGTGAAGGCCAAACACCTCCTGCTGATACTCCCAACGTCTTCTCTGAAAACTGCCACTGCCTCTTTTTTGCGGGGCTAAGCATTCTATTTACTACACTCTGCAAATACACCGATCAGATCTTTTCTACAGACTTAGCACAGAATATCATCATTTGGGGGAGAACATGCTTTTATACCCTACCATACTGTGAACTCCACAGGGTTAAGAGTGTGTTTTATTAGCTTTACAACCTCCATTCTGAGTACTGCAAAGGGAAGATAGTGGGTGTTCACAACACGCTTACTAAACAAGAATTGCTATTTGGCTTTTTGTACCCCTGCATTCCCTTAGGACTGCCATTTTCCCTTTCCCAAGTTGTTGACAATCTCTTAAGAGAGATTTCACCTAAGCATATATAACATTGCAGAGAATTTCAAAAATTCCCGTGAATTTGGGATTATTATCAGTCTCAAATTCTTTAGACACTTCTTATACCTGATTTCGTTCGTCAGGTTAAACACAGAGAAATCTGTTAACATTGCCTCAACTCACACAGCAGATTCGAATTTCTTGTGCATGCTCATTAAAGTGTCCCCAAGTACAGGTGTCCTGATAGACATCTGAATTAAAAGCAGTGAATGAGTTTGCTTTGCAAAATAAATAGAAATATGGAAAGTTGGTTATTTTGTGTACGGCTCCCCAGTTTAACATCTATTTCACTCTTTCACTTCTCCTATAATATATACAATTGATACATATTGCATATATTTGCAATTGATATATTGCATATCAATATATACGCATCCATCCTTTTCCCTACCCTTGGGTATTTTATTTGTGTTTCACATTTATTTCCCAAAAGTCCTGAGTATAAACATTCTTGCAGATTATCAACGAAGCTATGGAAAAGATTGGAATGTAGCTGACTGTATGCATGTGTACGTTTGTGTGCATATGGAGGGTTTGTGTAGAATTTTTTTTTATCGTTAACTGGGAGGTTTTGGTGCTAAGCACAATGGTTTCAGAGCTAAGCACGGCGAATCCTACTTTCAATGGTTTAGTAACCTAGTGGTCATAACAGGAGGGCAGTGACATAAGTGAAAGAGAAGCCAAAAATACCATGAAAGTGGTATTAGGAAAAAAGTGACCTGGAACTTCCCTCAGCTGCGAAATAATAGCAGTGGGAGGTGTGACATATTTACTTGTACTTGAAGAAGACAGAGGAAGGATGTTCCAGGTACCACAAAAAGTAAACAAAGGGGGGAAGGATTTGTAGGTCATTCATCTTGGGGCGCAGTGTGCTGAATCCTTGTTTGACCAGCATGTCATCTGGCTTAGTCACCTTAATTCGTAAATCTGAATTTAAATTAAAATGAGAAGGATAGTCCAATATCTCACATTTTAAAGCTTATACTTCAGTTGTTCATTCCTTGTTTTTGAAAGACAGAGATGAAGTCGATCCATAGAGTGTATGCCAAACACAAGCCCGGCTTTAGGTACAAGTTTAACTGTAGAGACGTATTTCCTACTTCCTAAGAACACATTATGGTTGCAGTCAGTTTATAGAGACATGGTCCTTAACAAAGAAACATGGGCTATATAAGGGTTGATCTCAGGGTTCAACCTACAATAGCATATTACAATAGGGCAGATTCTATGTCTGCCCCCTTGAATAACGAGAGGTGCAAGGGGGAAGGGAAGGGAACCAACGGATTTGGTTCAGCAATAGGTATGCGGGGTCTGCCCTCATGCGCTCACAGCAGCTTAGGTCTGAGGACAGATGTGACTGGAAGCAGGGAAGACCAGATCAGAGAAAAAAGGGACATAAGAAATAGTAGGAGTAATGGTGGCTCTAAGTAGATGATGATATTGGCAAAGTCAAACCTTGCTAGCATTTCTCTCCCTTCTCTCCTCACCCCACCCCCATTACTATGGGTCAGTACTAAAGTCTCTTCTCTCCCTTCTCTCCTCACCCCACCCCCATTACTATGGGTCAGTACTAAAGTCTCTTCGTGTACTTATCTAGAGTCGGTTGTCCAGTAAGATCAAGGAGGTAGCTGAGCACTAAAATATGTGAGGTAGGGGCGCCTGGGTGGCGCAGTCGGTTAAGTGTCCGACTTCAGCCAGGTCACGATCTCGCGGTCCGTGAGTTCGAGCCCCGCGTCGGGCTCTGGGCTGATGGCTCAGAGCCTGGAGCCTGTTTCCGATTCTGTGTCTCTCTCTCTCTCTGCCCCTCCCCCGTTCATGCTCTGTCTCTCTCTGTCCCAAAAATAAAAATGAAAAAAAAAATAAAAATAAAAATAAAATATGTGAGGTAAAAAATGCTAGAGATGCAAAACAAACAAACAAAGAAACAAACAAAGAACAAAAAAAATGAATTCATTATTACAGCTGGAGACTTTAACATCCTTCTATCAGAAACGGATAGCTCCAGCAAGCAGAAAATCCGTAAAGACACATTTTAACTCAAGAGCACTTTTAAACAACCGGATATAACCACCACTTATCAACTACTCCATCCTACAACAGAAGATGACACATTCTTTTCAAACCCCCAGGGTCCACTCACCAAGACAGACCACCTCCTGGGCCATCAAACACACCTTAACCAACTTAACAGAATACAAATCATATAAATGTTCTCAGACCACAGTGGAATTAAACTAGAAGTCAACAACTTTAAAAAGATAGCTAGAAAATTACCCAAATACTTGGAGATGAAACAGTATGCTTCTAACTAACACAAGGGTCTCAGAGAAAAATGTCTGGAGAAGTTAAAAAATATTTTCAACTAAATAAAAATGAAAACACAATTTATCAAAATTTGCAAGATGCAGCAAAAGCGGTGCTTCGAGGGAAATTTATAGCACTGAATGTTTATATTAGGAAAGAAGAAAGATCTAAAAATCAGTGATCCAAGGTTCTGCTTTAGGCAAACAGAAAAAGAAGAGCAAGTTAAATCCAAAGTAAGCAAAAGACAAGAAAAAATAAGAATTAGACTAGAAATCAATGAAATTAAAAACAGAAAATCATAGAGAATATCAATGAAACCAAAAACTAGTTGTTGGAAAAGGTCAATAAAGTTGGTAAGCTTTTAGGCAGGCTAACTAAGGAAAGAGAGAGAGTGAGAGAGAGAGAGTGAGACAAAGAGACAAGGAGAGAAACACAATTTATTATACCAAAAACAAAAGAGAGGGCATTTCTATAGATACCATGGACATTAAAATGATAATAAATTAGTATTATGAAAAATTTTATGCTCACAGATTTGATAATCTACATAAAATGGACCAATACCTTGAAGGGCACAATCGCTCCAAACTTACACAGGAAGAAATACACAATTTGAATAGGCCTGTATCTATTAATGAAACTGAATCAATAATGAATAACTTTCCAAAAAAGAAAGCACCAGACTCAGGTGGGTTCCCCGGTGAATTACACCAAACCTGTAAGGAAGAAATTATACTAATTCTCTACAATTTCTTCTGGAAAACAGAAGCAGAGGGAATACTTCCTAATTCATTCTATAAGACCAGCATTACCCTGAAAACAAAACCAGACAAAAACATTACAAGAAATAAAAACTAGAGACCACTATCTCTTTTGAAGGTAGATGCAAAAATTCTCAACATAATACAAGTAAATCAAATCCAGCAAAAAATTTAAAACAATATTTATACACCATGATCAGGTAGGATTTATCACAGGTATGTAAGGCTGGTTCAACATTCAAAAATCGATTAACATAACCCATCACATCAATTGACTAAAGAAGAAAAATCTCATGATTATCTCACAAGGTGTAGAAAAAGCATCTGACAATATCCAACACCCCTACTTGATACAAACTTTTGACGGACTAGGGAACTTTCTTACCTTGATCAAAGACACCTATAAAACCCTACATACTGAATGGGGAGAAACTCAAAGCTTCCCTACTAAGATCAGGAACAAAGCAAGGATGCTCCCCTGCCAGCCACTGCTTCCTTCAATATTGTATTGGAAGTCTCAGCTAAAGCAATGAGATAAGAAAAAGAAATAAAACGTATGCATATTTATTTATTTATTCATTCATTTATTTTTAAATGTATGCATATTTAGATTGAATACATAAAGCGATCTTTGTTTACAGGTGACTTAATTGTGTTTGTAGAAAATCTGGAAGGACGGAGAAAAAAAATCTGAAACTAGTAAGTGGTAATAGCAAGGTTTTAGGATTTAAGATTAATATACAGAAGTTAATTGCTTTTCTCTACATGTCAGAAGTGAGGTAGTGAAATTTGAAATGAAACACAATACCATTTACATGACGCTCCCCAAAACAAAATACTTAGATATAAATTGAACAAAGGATATGTAATATCTATATGAGGAAAACCATAAAACTGTCATGGAAGATATCAAATGACTAAAGAAATGGAGAGATATTCATGTTTGTGGATAGGAAGATTCAATATTTTCAAGCTATCAGTTCTTCCTAACTTGATTTATAGATTCAGTGTAACTTTAATGAAAATCTCAGCTAGTTATTTTGTGGGTATTGAATAACTGATTCTCAAGTGTATATGGGGACAAAAAAGACAAAGACGAGCCAATTCAAAACTGAAGCAGAAGAACAAAGTCAGAAGACTGATACTACCTGACTTCAAGGCCTAGTTTAATGTTACAGTAATCAAGACAGAGTGGAATTGACAGACCAATAGACAAATAGGTCAATGAAACAGAAGAGAGACCCCTGAAATACACCAACATCCATATGGGTCACTGATTTCTTACAAAGGAGCAAAGGTAATACAATGGAACAGAGACAACTTTTTCAACAATGGGTGTTGGAGCAACTGGATGTCTACACGCCAGAGAGAGAGAGAGAGAGAGAAAGAGAGGGACAGGGAGAGGGAGGGGGAGAGAGAGAGAGAGAGGGAGACAAAGCGGGGGGGAGGGAGGGAGGGAATTACTTATACACAAATCTTACGTGTGGACAAAAATTAACTCTAAATGGATAAGAGACCTAAATGTAACATATAAAACTATAAACTCATAAAATTCAACAATAAGAAAACAAACAACCATTTCTAAATATATTTAAAATACCTGAACAAGCATCTCATCAAAGAAGATCTACCGTGGCAATAACCATACGAAGAGATGTTTGATATCACATGTCATTAGGAAATCGCAAATTGAAACAGCATTGTCAAAACACTGCACATTTACTTAAGTGGCCAAAATCTAAAATACTTGACAACATCAAGGGACAGCAAGGCTACAGAGCAACAGAAAGTTTCATTCTTTCCCACCTCAGAGCCTGCAGCCTGTTTCAGGTTCTGTGTCCCCCTCTCTCTCTGTCCCTCCCCCACGCATGCTGTGTCTCTGTCTCTCAAAAATAAATGTTAAAAATAAATTACAAATAAAGTTTTTTCAATAAAAAAATAAGTATAAAAGTATATGCAAGTGGCCACTAAAGCACTCCAAACATGATAAAATAAAAACCAATTACAACTAGATTGAGGTATCATTTCTTACCTCTCAAACTGCTAGAGTTCAAAACCTAAATGTCATGCTTAGTGAGGCTGTGGGATACTCTCAGACACTGCATAAGAAAATGCAAGATGCTGTGATTTCTATGGAGGGAAGTCTGGCAAAGTTCCATACAGTGACATATACATTTGACGACACAGCTATAGGAACACGAAATCAAAGAAGCCTATCCCAATAAGAATGGTGAACAGTTTATGTTGTATCCACACAACGTAACACTATGTAGTCCTTAAGCAAACAAACAAGACAGAGAGAGGGAGGGAGACACAGAATCCGAAGCAGGCTCCAGGCTGTCAGCACAGAGCCTGACATGAGGATCCAACTCACACACCATGAGATCATGACTTGAGCCAAAGTCGGAGGCTCATCCGACTGAGCCACCTAGATGCCCTGATCGTGGTTTCTAAATAGCATTCTCCACTGAAAGAAATCAGGTTCTTCAGAGAATTGGCTGATTCTTCCAGGGATAGGAAAGTACAGGATAAGGTTCAGACAATATGTGCTAGAAATTAAGAAAGCATTCAAGTCCAAATGAGCTTATGTCAGCAGGGTAAAGGTGCTAGCTTGAAGGGCTCCCATAAGACAAGTTAGAGACAATCTGGCATCCAAATAATGATAATATCACTAACAGCACTGTGTTAAACATATATGGAAAAAAAAATCACAGTGAGAGACAGAAAAGACAAAGAGGAGAGAAGAAAAAGGAGTAGGATTTTTCTATTTCGAATAATGCCAAATAAATCCAGATTGAATGGTAGAATATTACACATTTCCAATGTAATAAGTGATTCAGGCAAGGATTACTAAAAAATGATTATACTATTGGGTGAAGTTGGTTAGGAAATAAGATAGTCATGCAATCTTAAGGTATCATCACTCAGATTATTTATTATTTATAAAGAGAAAATTATACACCTAGCAAAGAGACACGTGACAGTCACTAGTTTAACAAAACGGTCAAACTTCACACTGTCAATAGGGGGACAAATTGACACATGTTTCTCTTAATGTGATGTTTCTCTGGACGTACAAATCCAGCTCTGAAATGTTCCCAACAAAAGTCTTCAACCTGGGTCTGGTGGTGAGGAATACATCGAAGTGATCTGGAATCTGTGACACATTCTTTAAGGTGATTGCCTTGGAATCTTCGAAACTGTTCAAAATCAGAGAAGGTGAGGACAGTGCTTCCTCCATCAGAAGGGAATCAAACATTTCCTGTGACAGGCAGCCACCAAGCTTTCACGCTTTCATAAGCCGTCTGTCTGATATTCTTCCTTGTTTTTTGTTTGTTTTATTTTTGTTTGGTTTTACAATTCTTTAAAACTGTAAAAATCCTTGTTAGATTGAGACAGAGAAACAAACCATGCAGAAGTGTCCCATGCCGTAGTTTGATGACTGCTGTTCCAGATTTAAAGGAAAAATGAAGAAATATAACAGCCAAAAGCAATTTGCAAACCTTGAATGAATTTGAGATTGAAAAACAAACCAACTATAAAAGTCACTTGGGGACTAACAGGAGAAATGCAAATGTGGTCTGTATATTAGTAGATATTTTTGAACTACTGTTGTTTTCTCTAACATGTGACAATGGCATAGCGGTTACACTGGAAGATGCCATTTTCAGCGATGCCTACTGAAATATTCCGAAGTGGATTGTTACAATAACTACAAATTGCTTTTAAACGTTGTAGGGAACATAAATAGAAATAAAAGATACTAGGAGGCAATAAATGTTCTCAAATGATGGGATGTACATCCAATTTACTCAGTATTCCACAAAAATATCTGGAGAGATAAAGATCACAGAAATCAGTTTCCCAATTCTAGGCAGGAATGAATGATATCAAGCCTCTAAAAGAGGGTCGCCTGGGTGGCTCAGTTGGCTAAGCTCTTGATCTCGGCTCAGGCTATGAATTCACCATTTGTGAGATTAAGCCCCATGTTGGGCTCTGTGCTGACAGGGCAGAGTCTGCTTGGGAATCTCTCTCTCTCTCCCTCTCTCTTTCTCTCTCTCAAAATAAATAAACCTATAAAGAAAACCCTCTAGAATATAATTTATTCTTTTTTTCTAAGTTTATTTATTTTGAGAGAGAGAGAAAGTTCAAGTTGGGGAAGAGCAGAGAGAGAGAGGGGGAGAGAGAGAGAGAGAGAGAGAATCCCAAGCAGGCTCCACGCTGTGAGTGTGGAGCCCGATGAGGGGCTCAAACTCACAAACCATGAGATCATGACCTGAGCTGAAGTCAGATGCTTAACTGACTGAGCTACCCAGTTGCCCCCAGAATATAATTTAAATGTGATTTGTTAGTATTTTAAAATTTGGGTCATATATGAACAATCAGAGAGCAAAGAAAAGAATGGATTAGCTTGAGAGTAAAAAAGAAGTATTATGAGAAATCATAAACACAATTTATGTTTTGGGTTTCAAGTCAGAATTCTGCATTTACAAGCATCATGAAGACTATGACTCAAACCTCAGTCTGCAGATAAGAAAACCACTGCCCAGAGAGAATTTGTTCTATTCAAATTTATTCTTTCCAAAAATATTAGTTACTGTAAAAGAGCAGGAACTATAATGCACAATACATGTGTCTTTCCACTGTATTGTGGCTGCTTATATATAGCTCAAAATTACATATTTGCTAAAGCCTTCATTTACCTTAGTTTGTAAGATCAGCCTTCCCAATTCCTCTGAACACAGCAAACTATTTAATCGCCTTCTTTCTACTTGTGACTATCACTGTGCTGATAAAGAAAGAATGAATAACAACTCGAGCTATTTACTGGAAACCATGCCCCTTGCCTCTCACAGAAACACAACAAAACAAGCTCAGAGGGCACGTAGCTTTATGAAGTCAAAGAAAGGGGTCCTGGTCTATGTGTTGGTCATTTATATTGTAAAGAACAGAAGATATTCCAAGAAAAAGTCTATTTGTAAAAGCCTGAATATCTTGTAGAGGTTCTTCTGAATCAGAAAAATCCCCTCCATCCCCCCACTCTGTTCCAAACAAAGTTGAACTGGATGGCACCTGATGGACGACTAAATACACCACACGCAAAGGTAAGGGGAGTAAGATGTAGGATTAAGAGAGAGGAAGGAAGGAGAGGCCTTTAAGGCATAGAGAACCCTTGGTGGAAGAGACTCAACAGAGAGCACGTA
This sequence comes from Prionailurus viverrinus, assembly GCF_022837055.1. Taxonomy (NCBI): domain Eukaryota; kingdom Metazoa; phylum Chordata; class Mammalia; order Carnivora; family Felidae; genus Prionailurus; species Prionailurus viverrinus. The sequence continues at coordinate 103,625,615 of NC_062561.1, forward strand.
AAGTGGAGGATTTCTCTTCCCCTAGACAAGAGGGAGGATTTTACAGTTAGCTTTGAAGATCCCCTTACACCTTGTGGATGTGGATTCCCTTCCGTTTTATATTCAAAATTCCTTCTTCATTTGAAAAAAAAATGAATTGGAGATATTTCTGTGTTGATAGTATCCTTAAGTCTCTAATAGCTGCAATTATTAAAGTTCCCATTAGATTATATTGGCGTTTGACATCCAAGGACACCTCTATTAAAAAGAGTTTGGTGGGTAGTCTGTTCCGTAGATATCTTTGATGTCTTTAGCAAAAGATGTCTTTTCAATGTAAAAAGAAAGGAGCAGTGGCTGTCCGTAGCTGCCTTCAGTGTGAGAATGTGCTGGAATATTTTATTGTTGGGTTGGCATTGAAGTCTGCTGTGAAATGATTTTTATGAATGCTATTTCCTGGGAAGCTCACAGTACTGAGAATTGCATGTCATGAGGCCGTGATCCCAGGGAGCAGAAATCAAATAAATAAAGGTCTTGGGGAATTATGGTCTATGGGATATATTTTCTTCCCAAAATGAGTCCATAGTTCACTTTGATGGTGAGTTTAAATGGATCATATGAGAACAGAAAAATACATCTATCTTTAAGTGGTAACAAAGTTCCATTTAAGAATTTCCCCCATAAAAATAATATCCGAGGTCTAAAATTCCAACAGAAAAATAAGACAAGAAAGGGGAAGAGTTACTATGGTAGGGGACATGGTTTAATACACTGTTTTGAATCTTTTGATTCAATGATATACATATTTAGGAAATGGGAAATTAAGGGTATATGCTTGAGGGTTCTTCTCTCTAACAGCCATATAAAAAGGGGTTCTCATTAAGGAGAAGTAGGCTAATCGCAAGAAAGGAAAAGATTATAACAGCTTGGCTATAGCTACAGAGGGAGGGATGGTCTGTATTGGGACACAGAGTGGAGAGAACTCCTGATTATACCCTGGGTCAATGCAATCATCTCCACAGCAGAATAGCCTGGGACTCTAAAATGCATGCATTCTTACAACCTTACCCTACAGAAATGCTGGGCAAATGTTCAGTAGGTCTCACTCAAGGAAATTTTGTAATTATCTTCCAGATAATTTTAAGGAGGAGGCATATTTTAGAACATGATGACAGAACAATAATTAACAAAAGCTTCATATTCAAATGAGACACAGCCATCCTTCAGACATTCATATTCTGACAGACTATTAGGTTGACTCATTCGGTTGTTAATGACAATGAATTGGGCAATCCTTTGTAATATGCATTAAAATTTTAAATGATTGGGGCAATTTGGAGACATGAGCAGAACCCAAGTGAAATCTAAAAGGAATAAAATCAGGATTTGGCAAGCTGTAGTAAGTAAAAGGAAAAGAAAGTTTCTCAGTAAGTTTTTCCTATCGGAGCGCTATGAGAGTCAAAGGATACATCTGATGGAGAATATGTCAAGTATCTATGCAAATATTAGGAAAAATTAATCAATGCCAAGCGTGGGTAAATACTCAACATATGTGTTTTCAAAGAATATTAAACATTGAAAACAGTCTATTTATCATTTTATATCCTCTTGTATGGGTACTCTCTAGATCTGCTGTTAAAATGAGGTGAGTAATAACGAACATAAACATTGCAAGACATAATGCTGAACCTCGGTATTAAACGAGAAATATTACGGTAGAGCTCTTAAGTTAGGATAATGCTAAAGTATACAGATTGATAAAATTCTGGCTGCGTCTTTTAAGAAAGACTCCATTAAAATAACACTCTAAGCTCGGAACGTGGTTTCCTGTCCAGCGGGCCAGGCCAGGATTCTGAAGCCTCCAAGCATTAAAAATAATAAGGACAAGGATAATGTCTACTCTAAGAATAATAATATGAGAGCATTATAGAGAATGCTTTCTCTGTTTTAGCTCCCTTCATTCCCAAAGATCAGTGGAGGAATTCTTTTTTCCCCCTTTAAAAAGAAGGCAAAGTAACTCACCCAAGGTCATGCAGGTAATAAGCAACCAAGAGAGCTAATTCTGAGTCTAGCCAGTAACCTTAATTGTCACTCCAGCATTGCAGTTCAAACTAGCGAAGAGACTGGCCCCTCTTTTCTGTGTGGGCATAAGGTCATCACCAAATTCTAAATGTAAGCAGTTCCTGTTTCAGTAGCTGCTTTGCGGGGGGTACAAATCTTTGGGGTCTCTTGGCATTTTGTTGACTCTCAGAGCAGGGGCTCAGATATTAGGGGACTTGGTTTGGGCACTCTCTCCCAGAGGGTGAATTTTGGAGGTAGGTAAGACAGAGAGCAAATGTGAATCCATGCAGGAGACAAATATGGAGGTGCTCCAGTCAATGTGTCAACATGGACTTCTGGAAGGACCTTTAAAGTAGCTGAAATGATTGGCTCCTTCTTCTATGTCCTATTTGCTGCACTGTGTTCATCTAGAGAATATAAATGTAAATTAAAAAGTTTTCCCCCTGAATCATATATGAAGACAAATAGGACTGAGGGTCAAAAATGTTCTCCTCATTTGGCTGTTGTTGGATATCTTAGGAAACTACCCAGAGTTATTTTTAAAGGTCTTCAGAATCAAAGAGCACACAAAAATGTTCAAGAGAGTTCCGAGTAGTCACGCTAGTAATATTCCTGCCTACGCAATTACCAGCTGAACAAAATTATGATATAAAGTTTGGAGACTGGGGCTGCCATTTACTAGAGTCATTTTCAAAGAGACCCTTTCAGTGACTATGGTAATACACACAGTCAAATTCCCATGTAGAATTTTTATTGTGAATTGAAATTCATACAGAATATGTAATCTCTTTTTTATTAGAGTGCTCCAAAAATCAAATAGCAAGAAATCAAGATTAAAAAAAAAAAAAGCCAATGGAAATACCAACATACATATTCCACATGATCACTGCTGTAGATCTTTTAACAGATACCCCAAGACACCATAACTCAAATCTCGAAAGTTACCTCTCTCTCATGTGCCTTCTGATCGCTCACCTCAGCCACCAACTAACTTACAAAGTTTCTTCTCTTCCTCATTCCATTTAAAAGAGAAGTGAGAGGTATCTGGGTGGCTCAGTCAGTGAAGCTTCTGATTCTTGGCTTTAGCTCAGGTCATGATCTCATGATTGGTGGGGTTAAGCCCCACTTCAGGCTCTGTGCTGACAAGGCCAAGCCTTGTTGGGATTCTCTCTTTCTGCCCTCTTTTGCTCACATGTGCATTTCTGCTCTGTCTCCAAAATAAATAAACATTTTAAAAAATAATTAAAAAAGAGAACTGAATATTCAGTTGCTGAACGACAAAATGTACCCCAAAATTACGGAGCTGAATCTTTTGCCTCTTCTCTAATATTTATTATTATTTTTTTTAAATTTTTTTTTCAACGTTTATTTATTTTTGGGACAGAGAGAGACAGAGCATGAACGGGGGAGGGGCAGAGAGAGAGGGAGACACAGAATCGGAAACAGGCTCCGAGCCATCTGCCCAGAGCCTGACGCGGGGCTCGAACTCACGGACCGCGAGATCGTGACCTGGCTGAAGTCGGACGCTTAACTGACTGCGCCACCCAGGCGCCCCTAATATTTAGATATTTAGTAAAAAACAAAACAAAACCAACAAAAAACAGTACTGGCAATTTCACACTCTAAAAGGCACTCAAATCCAACTTTTCTCCATTCTCAAAGCCTCTGGCTATTTAATTCAGGCTCAGAACACCAATGACTTGAACTTTTACAGTCGTTTCTCATTTCCCCTACTGCCTGCATATCTTGAATTCATCTTCCAAACTGCTACTATAGCTCTTTTTCTAAAATCACAAATCCAATTATCACACGTTCCTAGTTACAACACTCCTCATGCCCTAGACGATAAAGTCTTAACTTTAGAAAGTCATTTAGGATTCTTTGTAGTCTGCCCTCAGTCTACAGTCCTCATTCTCTGGGGTGCTCCTGAACCCCTTCCTGCACACCCATTCCTTAGACACGTGTTCGGTTGTACTTGTTCTTTACATCAGTGATCCGGAAACTCAAGTGTGCACTAGAATCATCTAGAAGGCACGCTAAAACACAGATGGCTCCCTCTCAATCGCAGAGTATTCGATTCAGGAGGTCTGAATTGGGCCTGAGTCCGCATTTCTCACAAATTCCCAGATGATGTTGCTGTTGTTGATCTGGGTACCACACTTCGATGACCTGTTCTCTAAACCAAGTCAGATTTTCAACTAAGTAAAACTTTCGACTCAGCTCCAAATCCCTTTTGTTTCCTTTTTTTTTTTTTTTGGTGGGGCCCCTCTTGACCACTCCTAAGTTTATGTACAACTCTTTCTAGGTTTGTAAGTATTATTCATGATATAAAAGCTCTAGTTAGTTGATATGACTTGTCTTCTTCCTTTGACTGTAAGTTTGTTAAGGTAGAAAGTATGCTATATTCATTTTTATGTTCCTAGACTTGGCACATTCGAGGGGAACTCAGTCTCCTTTGCTGAATGAATGAATATTGGGAGTATTGTATTTGCATTCTTTTTTTTTTTAATTTTTTTAAACGTTTATTTATTTTTGAGACAGAGAGAGACAGAGCATGAACAGGGGAGGGGCAGAGAGAGAGGGAGACACAGAGTCGGAAACAGCCTCCAGGCTCTGAGCTGTCAGCACAAAGCCCGACACAGGGCTCGAACTCACGGACCGTGAGATCATGACCTGAGCTGAAGTCGGACGCTTAACCGACCGAGCCACCCAGGCGCCCCGTGTATTTGCATTCTTGACTGGGCCATTTTCCAGATATAGAATGGGCCATGCTGTCTGTTAACTTTAAAAGCTACTAGTACATGTGTTTCAGTGACCTTTTGATAACATTTCACAGCTCTTAACAATTCACCAAAGGGAATTTTAAGGCAACCCTAATCTTACATTCTAATGAACAAAAGAAACATATATGACAGGTAGTCAGAAATCAGTCTGAGGAAATTCAGTACAACATGAAACAAAAGACTTTAAAATTACCCTGGAGGTGTCATGGGCCCCTTCCTCCCATCATCCCTTTGCTGAAGGTGTGGCTACCTGGTGAAAACATAATGAGGATACTGTGGTAGTTAACTGAAAAACAACAGGTGAATGAAAATGCAGTCAAAATAATAGCTTGGCAATGTGCTGAGTGAGCAAGTAGGTGATTTATTGTTTCTCCTTCAACTGGTGTTCTTTCATTGCGAATAGAGTGTAAAGGGTGTATATGGATTTATATGATCTACAGAGATAAGGAAAGGATTCTTAGGAAAGGGTGAACCCTTTTCTTGCTTTTAACTCATGATCCAAAGTCAGTGATGAGGCCAACCAACAGGCTGGGGCCTGAATCTTCTACTTTGACTTGACTAACACCCGGTCCTTGGAACTCTTACTCACATGGCCAGAAGAACATTTCTCAACACAAAAAGCAAGGCAAGAACAGTTTTCTCACCCAGAGGTGAGCAAAGGAGACATGATCCTGGAATGCTTGACTGGTGTGGTGAGGTTAGGTGTGGTGGGATGGGCCACGGAGCTCAGGGGAACTGGCCCTGACTGGGAAGGACCTTGAATGTCATGCCATGGAGCCTGCATTTGATTCTGCAGGCATTGCAGAGCCACTGACCTAATTTCAGATTGAGAATTAGAGAAACTAGAAGCAGAAAGATTATAAGTCAAAAGATTGGGCCCTGAGTCACTGCAGGATGAGGAAGAATATTTCAGAGAAAGACTTGGTGACTGTTTTACTCAGTGTTCTCCAGAAAAAAAAACAGAACCAATAGAAGACTCAGGAAAGAGCCAATGTTGCAATTCCAAGTTTGTGGGTGGAATTATTTTTGCCCAGGGGTGAGGAGTCAGGGAGAGGTCAATTTTTGTTTTCTGAAGGCATTTAACTGATGGCATAAGACCCACCCCCATTATGGAGGACAGTGTGCTTCATTAAAAGGTTACCAATTTAAATGTCAATGTCATCCAAAATAATCTCAACAGAAACATCCAGAACAATGTTTGATCAAATCTAGACACCATGGCCCAGATATGCTGATACCTAAAATTAACCATCATGGTGACCAATGGGATGGAGAACTAACAGCAAGTGAGATAAAGGATAGATGTCTGGGTGGTGTTTAGCTTGGATATTCAGCAAATGGTGATGTTTTTAATTAGACAGGAGTGTTGAGGGGCAAATTTTGGTGAGAGGACATTTTTCATTACGCAAGGAACATTTACTGTTCATCAAGCTTGCATCGAATACTAACCCAAAGAGGTCTTTTCACAGTATGTGTGGGACTGAATAAAGATATAGAAAATATCATATTAAGAGGAACCATTTACAGGGGCACCAGGTGGCTCAGTCAGTTAAGGACCGACGCTTGATTTCAGTTCAGGTCACGATCTCACGCTTGTGAGATCAGCCTCCATGCTAGGCATGGAGCCTGCTTAAGATTCTCTCTCTCCCTCTCCCTCTGCTGCTTCTTTGCTCGTGCTCTCTCTTTCTCAAAAAAAAAAAAAAACAAAAAAACAAAAAAAACACAACATTACCTGGTGATTAAGCATGTGCTTTAGAAGCAGAGACGCCTAAGTTGTGTAACTTGGACCAGCTGCTTAACATCTAAGTTTCAGTTTGCTCAAGTATAAAATTTGGTGTTCTGAGAATTAGAAATTACACATATACGGATTGTAAAGTATAATATGCATTATATGATAATTAAAACATAAGATGAATATATGTATGTTATACATATAAAACCTCTCGTTCTCAGAAAAACTTGTGTATATTTGCCACCTGGAAGTGGCACTAGGTAGTTCATTAAGCGGCATCTCCAAAAGATTTAGCGGTATTTCCACTGTATTGATTGTTGTAACTAATGCATAAAGCTAAACAAACATGAGACAGATTTTCCCCAGTGTTGTGACAATCTCAGGGGACATAGCTGCTGGCAGGGTACTAAGTGACTCTGTCTTCTGTTACAGTATGCTAAAGGGCTCCATGGTGGCTTGAAGCAGATAATGTAGTTCCCAAGGGAAGCGTGTTAGAACCAGGGAATAACTTAGGTACTGGTCTCAGCAGGGTCTATTATTTACTCGCGTAAACAATGTTTAAATGATCTAGTAGTGCATGTATAATGTTATAATAGGGGTCATAAAGGCCATAAATACTTCCAATCCAGAAGACCAATTCAAGCCCCTCTGAAATCATGTAATTAGAGCTGCTGGGATTGCATGCTAATATACATTCATACACACAAACCGTTTTAACCAGTGTGGAAGTAGATTCTACTGGCTGATGTGATAATTCAGTACGGTTTCACGATTCCTTAATAAATGGATACTACAGAGTGAACGCACGGTAGATGTTTCAAAATCAAAGATGATGCTCTAAAATAGGGGTCAGAAAGCTATGGCCCATGTCCAACTCTGTTTCACTGCCTGCATTTGTACATAAAATTGTACCGAAACACACCCGCACTCATCTGCTTCGTAGTTGAGATAGATTCCATATGGCCCGCAACAGTCCAAACTAGTTACTCTTGGGTGTTTCAGAGAAAAAGTTTCTGACCCTCCTCTAAAAGGATTTTGGAAACATGGCTTTACATCAGAGTTCGATTGGGGGAGTCGTGAGGCCAGGGAAAAGGAGAGCATGAACAGCATCAGAAGACTGTGGCTGAGAATCCACCCCTGCCTGTTTCTGCCAAGGAGACATGCAAGCCCCAGGGCACCACTTCTTCCAAATTTGGAAAAAAAGACAAGTTTCCATTTCTTCAGTGGGATTTCCAGTTTTGGAGTCATTTTTGGGATAAGCCAAAGAGGTCTGCCCACCATTTGTGCCCTCTGGCTTAGAAGCTAAGGCAAAGAGTGGTGGAAAACAAGAGATAAGAAGTGGAATGAAGAAAGCACACAGACGATGCTGATTTTACAGACGGTTCTGGCTCCTTCGTGCAAAGGCCTCAGTGGACAGATTGAATGTATGTACTGCAAAGAATGACAGACAGCATGGAAGGAGAAAAGCACCAGGCGCATCCATCAACTTCATTATAAACCCTACAGTTTCAAGGAGATGATGTCTGAAGAGAGGGAGAACACGGACATGGCAGTATCTGTAGGAGGCTGAGCAACGGAAAGAAGTTAAAAAAAAATGCACTTACCTGAGCTGCCAAATCACAGCAGATGGTGTGATCTGAAGGGAGATAAACATTAAGGCTGGGAAAGCAAGCAATTCATCCTGTCAGCTTTCAAGGACTCGTACAGCTGAAAGATCAGCCCAAGAACTGGATAGAAACTGTACAACAGCAATGTTTGACAACAATCAAACCTGTCTACCAGACAGGTGATGGAGGGTAACCTGCTGAGGAGAGAGGAACCCCTTCAGCAATGGGAAAGACTCCCACAACTGTTTGGAGTTAAAGAGCAGAAATGAACCAGATGTGAGAAATTGGAAGCAAATAGGGCATGCTATATGGCAAACACAAATCGGTAGACAAATGAAGTGATAACTCTCTTTAGGTACAACACAGCAGAGCGAGATAGCCTTGGGCTAGGGGAGAACGTGAAGATTCTGGCTTGTGGTTTTTATGTGTGCGTGAGCCTGACTCCCAAGGATCTTCGTAGAGGATCTTGAATAAGTCACTGCCTGAAGCGCTGGCAGGATGACAGGCTTGATGGTGGCTGGATCTGCAGTACGACTTCGAGAGGCTGCCTCCATTCTCATACGAATTTCCCATTCACTTATCTATGTATTCATTGATTCCCTCTTGGATTTGTTTCATAAATATTTACTTAAGTAAATACTTTGATCATGTACCAGACACTGTCCTTGGTGCTGGAGCGAGACCGGGGCATAAGACAAAGTCTTTCCCCTCCTGGAGCTTATATTCTACCGAAAGAGACATCACTTAATAGCTATGTGGCCTGTTCTTTGTTTTCCTCCTTTACAAAAAGTATATAATTATACTTGTTTTTACTTGTAGGATGGTGTAAGAATTACTGACACATTTCTATAAGGCAGAGCAAAAAGTCGGTCAGAATCAGGAGATTTGATAATGTCATTCCCTACTCTGATGTCTTTTTATTATCTGGAACATGGGTCTGCAAACTTTTCTGCAAAGGTGTAGGTAGCAAACATATCAGGCTCTGTGGGCCATATAGTCCCTCTCACCAATACTCAACTCTACTGGTGCAGTACAAAAGCAGCCATAGGCCGTGTATAAATGAATGAGTGGTTATGTTCCAATAAAACTTTATTTATAAAACAAAGTGGTAGGCCGATATGGCCCGTGCGTTGTAATTTCCCAACTCCTGATGTAGTCTAGAGCATAACGTCCAAACTGTTAGTATAGCAAACTGCCTGATCTAATTGTAACTCCATCTCCTTACCTTCCGTTTCTCCTGTAAAAATAAACAATTTGCTATTTCCTGAACCTTAACATAACGTCCCATCTATCTTTTAAAAGTTGATAATAGCATGCTTATTGTATATAACTCAAATAATGCAGTTACCTAAAAATTGAATTGGAGCCTAGTATTCATACCATTGTATGACCCTAATTTTCCATTCCAAAATATATCACTTAATACATAGATGTTATCTTATTCTTTTTAAAGTATTTTTTTACTTAAAAATTATTTTTACTGTTTATTTTTGAGAGAGAGAGAGAGAGAGAGAGAGACAGAGAGACAGCGTGTGAATGGGGAGGGGCGGAGAAAGAGGGAGACACAGAATCTGAAGCCGGCTCCAGACGCCGAGCTGTCAGCAGAGTCGGAGCCAGGGCTCAAACCCATGAACTGTGAGATCATGACGTGAGCCGAAGTCGGTCACTTCACTGACTGAGCACCCAGGCGCCTATCTTGTTCTTTTCAACGGTTGCTAAATATCTTATCGGACAGGTGACCCACAATTTATTTCACCACTCAGCCCTTCAAGCTTCCTCACCTCCCACGTGTTGCTTCCTCTGTCTTAAAGAGTCTTTCCTTGCCTATTTGGCAATCTTCTTCTTAAGCTCAAGGACCAGCTTAAACATAACTTTCTCTGTAAAATCTCCCTCTCATTTCCTAGGAAAAATTCACTCTGTTCTCATTTATATGCATAACTCCATTACAGCTCTTCAAGAGCCTGAGGAGAAGCGTGCTAGGTATTAAGAGATGAAGCTCAATGAGTGTTTATTAGATGCCAGATATTTTTTAAAGTACTTAATCTGTACTAACTACCTGAAGAAACTGCTTTCTTGATGGCATTATCAAAATGCTGATTATGATGTCTTTTACTCTGAATTTTACACGAGGTGAGTTGACTTTTTTCTTACGTGCAAGAGAAAAGAATCCCAACTCACCTGGTACTGGGGAATGCCTACCATTGTGCATGGAGTCTGGCGGGTGCAATATAAAAGCTGCATTCTCTCTCCTTTTAACCAGTAAGTTCCCTCCCTGACTGTGGTCATCAGACCTTAATCACATAGGTATCGCGGGGGGCCAGGATAATAATTTCCTCATGGTGGAATCTCAGTAAATATCTGCCTAGTGAGTTAAAGAATCGGCCATAGGGGCGCCTGGGTGGCGCAGTCGGTTAAGCGTCCGACTTCACCCAGGTCACGATCTCGCGGTCCGTGAGTTTGAGCCCCGCGTCGAGCTCTGGGCTGATGGCTCAGAGCCTGGAGCCTGTTTCCGATTCTGTGTCTCCCTCTCTCTCTGCCCCTCCCCCGTTCATGCTCTGTCTCTCTCTGTCCCAAAAATAAATAAATGTTGAAAAAAAAAATTAAAAAATAAAAATAAAAAAGAATCGGCCATAGAGGTGAGATAATTTACTAAATGGGAAGGAGCTGGACAACTTAATACCTTTCCTGAGTCCACAGTTTCTTCATTTTTAAGGGGTTTACTGTTTTAACTGCTTTGTTGATGTAAAAGATTAGGGCTAAAGAACCCCGGATATTATATACTTGAGGGCTAGTAATTCAAGTTCTAGTACACATAGGCTGTAGTTTTTCAGAATTCAAGTCCTTAGGAGAGAGCCTTAATTTAAAACACAATGGGGGGCACCTGGGTGGTTCACTCTGTTGAGCGTCAGACTTTGGCTCGGGTCCTGGTTTTGTGGTTTGTGGGTTCGAGCCCCGCGTCGGGCTCTGTGCTGACAGCTCAGAGCCTGGAGCCTGCTTTGGATTCTGTGTCTCCCTCTCTCTCTGCCCCTCCCCTGCTCATGCTCTGCCTCTCTCTGTCTCAAAAATAAATAAAACCTTAAAACACACACACACAATCGTATCATGTTATACGAAACTGAAAAAAGACACTGATTTTTAAAAAAAAATTTTTTTTTAGATATTTAAAGAAGACTCCTGCACTAAGATCTAGACAAGATAGTTACAGGTGACTAAGTTCTGTGCACACCTGGTTTCCTAGCAGCTCATCAGTGCCTATTACCTTCCTTCTTCGAACTCCGTGATTGAGGAGAACAAAGTTGCAAAGTTGAACTGAGCATCTCACAGCAGCACGTATCTCCACGACGGTGAGCGTGCCGAGTGGGCACTGACTCTTGATTTACTGGCAATTTTAAGAATGGATCTCCGGACAGGTAGTAAATTAAGAGCAAACTTGCACTGGTCAGGTATTTTATAGCTTCCTGTGAGTGGCAGGGTAGCCAATAATAACAACAATTATTCACAGAACCAGGCACTGTGCAAAGTGTGTTACAAATATCCTCTCATTTAATCTCATGACAAGACTAGGATAAAGGTATTTTTAACCCCATTTTACTGATGAGTCGATTGAGACCTAGGTTACATCCATGAAGGTGTCTATGGCCATGCAGATAGGGATAGAGCTGTATTTGAGTCTCTGCAACTCCAGGCCCATGTTCTGTTTCACTAAAGCATTCAGGGCATGGGCATTCAGAGAGAGAAGTCAGTGCTAACTTCCTGTTTTCTTAGTAGAATCTGGACGCAGCCTCACCTCATAAATCATCATTTAAGAAGGGAACTAGAAAGTCCAAGTTTTTGTTCCTCAGCCCTGTAGCCTCAAGTGTTTGATTAATGCAACTGGTGGGCATTACGAGCTATTTAGAAGAGCGTGTAACCTTTATTTAAGGACCTTTAGGTCCTTAGAACCTAAGGAAGTAGGAGATTATTGCCACATGGAGAAATTCCAGGAACTGTTAGGAATAGGAAGGCAGATTCTGTGTCTCCCTCTCTCTCTGCCCCTCCCCTGGTTGTACTCTGTCTCTGTCTCTCTAAAATAAATAAACATTAAAAAATAATAATAAAATAAAAGACTCGGGCTACAAACTCAAATTTGCAAGGAATGCCATGCTCATTAGAAAAAAAATAGGAAGGCAGAAAAATGAGGACTGGAGAGACTGATACTCATTGTCCTCAATATGAAGGCAGTTTACATAATAACTCAGTTATGGACCTGGTTCTCCCTTTATATGACCTGAGGGCAAATGAATGGTACCCATAATACCTACCTGTGGCTCTAGAGCCAGGAAGATGCTCTCAAATCTGCATGACCTCAAGAGAGGAGCAGAGCAACCTACATGTTCACCCCATATGTTTACCGGCTGCCACCTGCGAGATCCCCATGCTGTGGGTAGTAAGGAGTCAAAAGCATGACTTACACTGTCAGCAGCCTCTGTTAGTGTAAGATGGTCAGGAGATGAATCCCTGTTAGTCTCTGACATATCTGCACACCTTGCGAGCAGAAACATTTTTTCAAGGATGTTTGTACAGTAAATAGCCTTGGAGGACAGAGATAGCGTCGTTGTACAGAGTAGAGGTCTGGGTCATCTATCGTTCGGTATAATAAAGATAAGGTGGGCAAGGTGCACAGGCTAGGGCAAGGCTGAGGCAGGTGTGCTTGCAGCCCGTTATAAAAGATGCAGGTTCCTCAGGCGTGATGCAAGCCAACAGTGTCGTCAGCATCTATGGGAGGCACATCGCATCATCACAGGGGACTCGGTGGGGGCGAGGGAAACTGACGTGGACGTGAAGCTCATGGTGTTTGCTGTACTGTGAGTCATAAAGTCCTTTGCCTCTGCCCCAGGGGCCTTGTGTCTTCTGCTAGGTTAATCTGTTTGCTTGCAAACAGGGTAAACTCGCTGATCCTTCACAGTCTTGACATATGCCTGGTGATCTACAGCTCCATGGAGCCCAAGATTGTTCTACCATTGTAACTAGAGAACCACAGCTCAAACAAATGCCTCATCCTTTATCATACCTCAGAAAGTTTCTCATGTTATGGTAGTCTGAACGTCACCCAGGATCTACCATTTCAAAAATAAAGCATGCCCGACGAGTGAGTTTCTATTACGCACGGGTCCTGAGTTACTTATTCCCATACAGCAATCTTTACAAAAAGACATAAACAAAAAAGAGGCCCTGAGGAAGAACACAGTCTAGCCCTTTTTCCTACCCATTCCTTAAATCTGTACAGGATCAAAAAGTTTTGATGATTATGGGTCCTTTCTTGAAGGAAAGGTAAATGAGGCTGAGCTAGTTAATGAGACAATGACTGACTCATCTTTTATTGGTTATGAAGCTCTCCACACCCAAGCATTCAGTCCACTAGTAACTAGTGCTCAGAGTCTGCCTAGAGCCTGTCTTCTATGAAATACAGTGCATAAGCATCTTTTCCCAAGGCAACCGATCTCTGTTGCTGCAACATCAGTTCTCTTTAAGATGGTCACAGTGAGGGCAGGGCAGGGTTCCAACTGGCTTAACTCCAGGTTTCTCTGAGGTGAGCCGTCTTCAAGGGCTTCAAGAACTTTTTAACTTCAACCTGTGCTTTCAGATGACCTGTCCCCCACAACACCCTCCTGCGTCTCTCTCTCTTTCTCTCGTTAATGGTATGTTTATAGGAGGTAATAAATATTTGTCCCATGACAACAGTGATTTTCAGTCGTTAATAAACATGTGCTCTCCCCTCTATTCTGAATTCTTGAGCCCACAATGATGGCTTTACACGGGTGATTGTTTAAAAGACTCTCAATTTCTTTTCTAATACTATTAAAAACTCTGTCTCACACCCCTTACCACCCTGGAACTCCTTGTAGCCTCTCATACTCTTAAACCAAAATAAAGTCTTCCCTATCCCTGTGTCAACTCATACACACCCTCTTGGCTCTTTGACCTCACTGTCTGGACCACATGACTCCTTTCATTTCCTCACATTCCTGAGACAACTGTCCCCACTCCCAGCTACAGTCACCACCTCAAACAGTCGCTGGGAAACCGTAGAGCTCTTTCTTATGCTGGACTGGTTTTCTCTTGAGAATGGACTTTTGGAGCAGGCGTGTTTCACTCTTTGGAGATGCTATGCTGGCTATTCCCAAATGCTTTGTTTAAACAGGAGAAGGAAGGAGGCCTGAACTCTATACATATGATTCTTTTATTTAATTATTTGAAGTTTATTTTTATTTATTTTGAGAGAGAGAGAGAGAGAGACAGAGAGCGAGCGAGCAAGGGGGGAGGGGTGGAGAGAGAGGGAGACAGACAGAATCCCAAGCAAGCTCTGTGCTATCCGAGCACAGCCCGATGCGGGACTTAAAGTCACGAACTGTGAGATCATGACCCGAGCTAAGACCAGGAGTTGGCCGCTCTACTTACGGAGCCACCCAGGTGCCCCCATATGATTATTTTTTATTCTTTCATATCAGCCTTGTATTCAGCTCTGCTAACTCTCTAACATCTTGTAGCAGATGATGTTATCACCTGATGGTTAAGGGCAACTGTTCCATGTTTTGATTCTGTATTTGGGTTTGGTCCCTAGCTCCATTGGATAGGATTTCTTTTTCACAGCTCATATTCCCAGGGAGTTTATACAAGCTTTCTCAGCTGGTTCGGCAGGGCAGTTAATTAGCACAGTCACCTCAGCTGTGCTGACATTGGTTGATGATACCAGTGTAAAACCAGAAATGTTTTGGAATGATAGGCTGCGTGAACGGATGCCCAAAGAGCCGTGCTGCCTTTTCCTCTTCTGTTCAAAATATGTTTAACTGTAGCTCTTCTTCCAAAGTACAGATAGCACTAGCGATTAAAAACAACAACAACTTGGGGCGCCTGGGTGGCGAAGTCGGTTGAGCGTCCGACTTCAGCCAGGTCAGGATCTCGCGGTCCGTGAGTTCAAGCCCCGCGTCGGGCTCTGGGCTGATGGCTCGGAGCCTGGAGCCTGTTTCCGATTCTGTGTCTCCCTCTCTCTCTGCCCCTCCCCCGTTCATGCTCTGTCTCTCTCTGTCCCCCAAAAAATAAAACGTTGAAAAACAACAACAACAACAACAACAACAAAAAAGCCCCCTCCCCAAACCCAAAACTGGTATTCCAAAAAGCCAGATAGGAGATGATCGCTAGCCTTTAAACAAATCTTTCCAAAGAGATGGTATAGAGTTGTATGGGTTTGAACGCACGGAATAATGTTCTCTGTGTCTTGCAATCCGGTTCCACATATGGCAGTCCTGCTGAGCGATGTGACCAGGCAAAGTTGAGGGACTTGTTACAGTGAGTCTATTAGCAGCGAGGGGATCTTGTTCCAGTGAATTTGTGCCAGGAGTCTGTTTCATGCAAATCACTAACATGGTACTGAGGTGGTTACACAGGAAGTATCAGGACGGAATGGAGAACTGTCTCCATACTCTTCTAGTGCTATCTCAGGGGTATCATTTCACCCCGTTGATTTTGGGAACCATCTTAAGGATTACTCGCCCTGTCCTCTTATTGAAAAAGGAACTATTTGAGACGACATTACGGTCATAATATTTGACATTCTGGCTAATTCATGCAAGGGGCTACTTTGAAATATCTCAGAACTGATGAATCCTCCTTAACCAAAAAGAAGGCGTTCCTTCACAGAGTCTGCTGTGCCTTGTACCATCTGGCTTCAGTTTATGGGACAGGAGATCGGTACCCTCTCCTAAGAGCTTAAGTGCTCTGGCATGGGACAAGGACCTTGCTCAACAGGAGTACCTTTTGGGGAATGATGACCAGCTAAGTCAGGCACATGTTCTCTCAATACAACTTTTTGGGGGCGCCTGGGTGGCGCAGTCGGTTAAGCGTCCGACTTCAGCCAGGTCAGGATCTCGCGGTCCGTGAGTTCAAGCCCCGCGTCGGGCTCTGGGCTGATGGCTCGGAGCCTGGAGCCTGTTTCCGATTCTGTGTCTCCCTCTCTCTCTGCCCCTCCCCCGTTCATGCTCTGTCTCTCTCTGTCCCAAAAATAAAAAAAATAAATAAATAAAAAAAAATCAATACAACTTTTTGGACCTTCCCCCCCCCCCCCCCCCCATCACAAAAGAAAGACAATCAATTGCATCTGGGACTCTATTAGAAGACCAGGCAGAAAGCTCCACCCAATTAAGTGGTCGTTCAACAGTAAGACTCATATTTCCCTAGGACTTCCACTCCCAGTTTGGAGTTTATGATCATATGTACATATTTCTGTCAGATGTTTCCTGGCATAATTGAAATGTTCCTAAGAGGCGTGCCGGAACTGTAATTGTAGCTAGAGTCATCATCTTTTTCAGCCTGGCACATGAAAATGTAGGCAGCCCATTCAAGGTTGACATTCCAGGGTCTGGCTTGTATTGGTGACATTTAAACACCACCCATATCTTTGAGGAAACACAGTTCATTTGTTTGAGGAAAATGTTACTTCCATTCTCACTTGCTTTTCTATATTCAAAATAATAATAATGATGATAATAATAATAATAATAATAATGCAAGCAGTGTCTTGAGCAGAGAAAGCTTTAACGGCCTATGATTTAAAGACATCAACTAAGAAGATATTTACATGTTCATGTGGGGTAAAGGAAGCATAGAAGAGAGCTGAGAAATACATGTTTGTATGGGGTCAATTTGTATTTTCCAGGTCACATACGCATTTTGCAGAGACAGCGGGCTTTTAAAACTGTGAAGTTATTTTAAATAGCCCCTCGTGTTCTGCAACACTTCAACACGTCTCAACCACCCAGTCAGCTGCAGATGAATGCACTGAACATCCAAACTCTTTTTAATTTCTCTCCCCAAGTATGGCATTCATTTTTTCCTCACTGGCCATTTAATGCCCCACGAATTATTTAAAATCGGAAACCAAACAATAAGTGGATAGGGCCTCCTGACAAGTGGATTCCTGTTCTGCTTTCTAAAAATGGTTCAACAATCGTCAGTTGAGTGCGTCCTGTGTTCTAGACTTTGCTTTATTGCCTTGTCAAGGGAAACTCCACTAGAAGCAAAGTCTGGCTATCTCCGTACAGACAGAACACCTTGTTTGTCTGCATGCGAGGTGTTCACCCTCTGGTAAAGAAGGAATGTTCCCAAGTACTTGCCAACCATTACCTCCTATACTAGCCTGGTAGCAGGTCCAGGGGAAAGTGATTCAGATACACTCTGACCTCACGGATCTCTTACTCCGTTTTCCCTATAACAATAATGATATTGTAACATCGATACTGGCGATTCAGAGCTTGCCAAAAAAATATCTTATTAACTAAGCAGACAAGGGAAATAATGCCACGGGGAGTGTACTAGAATTCTTTGATAAAGTTTTCCCTTTGTCTGGTTAACAGAGCTAAGGAGATTCTGCTTCTGTTTCCTGATAACAACGTTTCATAGTGAGTCAGGGTTTTTAAGACCTTTTGCCTTCAAAACAAAGAGCTGAAGTCAGTGGCTCAAAAATGACATGCACATGACCACATCAAAGACCATTTCACATTTTCTGTGTCTGCTTAAAGACAAACTTTGGCTGACTTCATACTGAAATTTGCTTTTTAACATGTTTATTGAGTTCTTTTGAGAGAGAGTGAGAGAGCCTGCATGTGTGTGTGAGTGGGGGAGGGCCAGAGAAAGAGGGCAAGAGAGAATCTCAAGTGAACTCCAAGCTGAGAGCGCTGGGCTCGAACTCATGAACCAAAAGATCATGACCTGAGCTGAAATCAAGGGTCAGATGTTTAACCGGCTGAGCCACCCAGGCGCCCATGAAATTTACTTTTGAACAAAATTTAAAGTGACATGTTTTTGCACATTTTTGAATTGCTTTAAATTAAATTTAGGAAAGAGCCATAAATATTTGCATGAAAATGAAAGTGAGCTGTGCAAAATACAAATTTTCCATTAAGACTGTTTTTCTATTTTGACTCAGTGAAGGAAAGTCAGTACCAACGCACAATTTCGTGGTTAGACTTAGGGGCATTTTCAAACAGGAGCCATATTTAAAAAAAAAAAAATCAGATTCCCAGAGTGGTTAAGCATCACGGCGTTAAATCATGGACTCTGGGGAAGTTTTTTGTTAAACGAAATACATGGTCGCATACAGCTTTCTATGAGAAGTGGCTGTTCAACAAACATTGACTGAATGAAACCACTGCCTAGGAGTAATTACTTGGTGCTCTGCACTTAGAGAATGCATTTCTTCTCAGGGACCCAATCTGTTCTACCATGTGACAGGTAATTTGGCCTGAGAGCAAAGTGGGAGACGTGGATAAAGGCTAGAACGAGGGGAGAAGACTGACCAGTGCCTTACAACCAGCGAATACAACTCACTCCATTGTGAATGTTGCAGATACCTGTCTCCCCAGTACTGCAAAAATCTTGCTACAGGTTATTTTGTTTATTTATTTTGTGAGATGAGGCATAACACGGAAGGACACAGTGCTGTGCAAAATCGCCAGCTGTGTCAAGATGCAGGAAATACTGTTGAGGCTGAAGAGGGTGGGGATAGAGATCCTATTATTGGGCTTATGTCTTCGTCCTCTGTTGTCCCCTCTTTTATAGGCTCGCTCGCGCGCTCTCTCTCTCTCTCTGTCTCTCTTGTGCTGTGTCCACTGCCTCTGCCCCCCATCCCAGCCCCATTCTCTTCTTCTCCCACCTCCTGGGCTGAGCCCCCCTCTCTGTTTTCTCTTGCAGGCACTCAGACTCAGATTGGAGGAGAGCTATAGCTCTGTAAATGGCCTGAGGGAGGGACGGGCTCACATTTCATTCTCCTGGAAATTTAGAATTACAAATTAATCTACAGGAAACAATTGCTTGAGCAATTTAAAACTGATGTGGGCAAGAGTCCACACAGTCCCCTTCCAGGGGACGCGCAGGCAGAGTGAGGAGGTGGGGGGAAGGGGGGGGCTGTGCGTTGCTATTGTGCTCCTTCATGCAGGGCCTCACTGACAACATTTTCGCTTCCTAGAAGGGTTAAGGAGGTAATTGAAAATGTTTATAGCATTATGCTTCTACTGCAGCTACGCTGGGTTTTGACTTGATGAAATTATCAGCTATTTAACAGCCTTTTACGTTGTTGTGACTGCAACATTTTTATTTATACCTTAATGCAAAAACGCCAACTGTAGAATTTCTGTTTGCTAGTGGGGGCTGGGCGGTAAAAAGAAGCTCAGACAATGTGATACATACAAGACGTGCTCTCACGAGACAGGTGCTACTTTGGACTCTTTGGAAATTACTACAGCATTTAA
Organism: Prionailurus viverrinus; assembly: GCF_022837055.1. NCBI lineage: Eukaryota > Metazoa > Chordata > Mammalia > Carnivora > Felidae > Prionailurus > Prionailurus viverrinus. The sequence goes on from NC_062561.1 coordinate 103,645,056, forward strand.
ATTAATTGCGCTCTCTCTCTCTCTCTCTCTCTCTCTCTCTCACTTAGCATCTGCTGAAAATAATTGCTCGCGTGTAAAGACCTCGGATTCAGTGTTTTTAACACTGAAGGTAACAAGCATCTTTACACTTTTTGGTTTATTCAGTTTTATTATATATGGTATGGTAGCAACATTTCAAGAAGTATTGATATAAAGTATTGATTTTTATATCAAAAGTAGTTTTCTCTGTTTTGAGAACTTTTGCAACGAGGAGTCACGGTTTTCCCCATCAGTCTCCTAAGGGTCCCATCGGAGGATAGGGTCAAGTTCTAGATACGGTCACTCTAACTTGTCTATAATGAGACTTCATTACATAGCCAATATTTTAGGTGAGTTTTCTATTAGTAATTAGCATATTCTTACTATTATGACTCTTAGTGATGGTTAGCTTTTGTTGATATCTCTTTCTTTACAACTCAAATCAAAGATGGTCATGGAGAGTCTGAACGAAGTGAGAGTACTCAAGAAGCAGAGATTTTTTTTTACAAGAGAAGGATCGGGGAGGCTTTTGGCATTGCTTGGGGATTGGAGGAAAGGGTATGACGTGAACGGACAGAGATGAGGCAAGAACATTTATTTTTGATTAAAAAAATTTTTTTTCATGTTTATTTTTTGACAGAGAGAGCAAGCAGGGGAGGGGCAGACAAAGAGGGTGACGCAGAATCCAAAGCAGGCTCCAGGCTCTAAGCTGCCAGCACAGAGCCTGAAGCGGGGTCAAATCCACAAACCGCGAGACCATGACCTGAGCTGAAGTGGGACGCTTAGCCCACTGAGCTACCCAGGCTCTCCAAAGAAGAACTTTTTTTAAGTGTTTATTTATTTATTTATTTTTAAGAGAGAGAGAGAGAGAGAGAGAGAGACAGAGACAGAGAGAGAGAAAAGAGACAGAGGGAGAAGCCCAAGCAGGCTCTGCACTGTCAGTGCTGAGCCTGAAGCGGGGCGCAAACTCCCAAACCACCAAATCATGACCTGAGCCAAAATCAAGAGTCACATATGCATAAGTGATGAGCCACCCAGGTGCCCCAGATGAGGGGAAACCTTCTAATCACGGCTAGAACAAAGTGATGGTGAACAACGGTGTGCATGTAGGAGGCTGTGAAGAAGTACTGGGAAGTCTGTGGAAACTGAGTCACACAGGGAGAGAGGTATGCTGGGGAAAAGACTGCAGGGAAAGGCCAGGAAGGTGGATGGAGGCAGACGACGGGTGACCTGGTACAACACAGGAAGTCTGAAGCTCTTTGCTGGCTGGTGACAAGTCCCTGAGGACACTGGAACACAGTGTATTGTGGCATATTGTCAATTGCCATCTCCCACCCCGGAAATATGAAAAACTTGAAGGAGGGGTTGGAAGATAGGCCAATGTGATTCAGCACCAATTCGTTCACTTCTGTGCTAAGACCAGAAAATACCTTAAAAACGGGGGAGCAGAGTGCCTTAGGACACATCCTATAAAAGTTCTCATCGATTGGTCTTAAATTTCCTTTTTATGTCTTAATCGCACGAGCATCCCCATGTCTTTTCCCGTCTTTCTCTTCCCTTCTCTGCTGGCCACACCCCTCCCCCCTCTACTTTGCCTCAGAGGGACATCATCATCACCAACTTTTATGCAACCCAGTTCCAAGTTTCTTAGATCCAAATGTGTTTCTACGTGACTGGATGTGAGATAACATACCCTAACAAGTTATTATTATTATTATTCTTTTGCTTAGGTCCATAGCTCTATAATTCTCATCTTCTCACCTCTTGGAAATTCTGTTCCCCAGTTTAAAGAGCACCAATATCAAAAGAAGGGACACAGACGCTTTCAAATAATCTATATCATTACATGCCTCTGATAGGAAATTAATAGCTCTAATCTTGGTTTCTAGTGGAACTGGCAACTTAAGGGACTCATTAGTTAACTAGCCCTTTTAATGACTGAAGCTTACCAAAGAGCACAGGGATTTTAGCTTTATGTTCAAAGCTCTGTTTCAAAATAGAAGGAAGGTGTTTGCTGAACCAGCCAGCTTATCCTCAGTCACGAATGTATCTCTGACTCAAAATTATCCCTGCTTTCCTTACATTACTATTTGTCTGCTGGTGAATTCCTTGCTACACACTTTGTTTCCGTGGACAACTCACCAGTATCTTCAGTCTTTCTACCAGGAAAGGCCATAAAACACAACATGACTTTTATACAGTATTTTTTATTTATAAAATTGACCTTTTGCTTGAATGGACAGTTTTCCTCTTTATATCTGATGCATACACACGGGATCATAATCAGAAGATTCCTATTGATTGTTCTGAAGCAATTTAGTTCTGGTCATGGTTGTACTGGATTTGCAATTATACTGAGGGGAGGTATTATTGACTGGGCCCGGTAATTACCACACTGACATCGGATTCAGCCGGAGGTGAAACTAACCTAGAGCTCCACGTTGGCGTTCCTCTAATAAAAGATTTGCACTGACTTTTCCCAACTATGGACAAACAACACACGATGCTATGCTTTAGTCACACAATTTATGTCACTATGCAGTTCATTTACTTTTGAGCATAAGCAGCTTCAGATACGGACTCGGGAGAGGCAAACACCAAGAGGTTAATAATCGACCCATGACACATACACTTTTGTCTAGCCAAACAAATAGGTCACCTTTTGTACTAAAACAATGGTTTCTGGACAGGTCTTATAAGGAGATGGATTACTCTTGCGTGTGTTAAATCAGATTGAACGTGGCCTTAAGGAGTGAACCTATTGTTAATATGAATTTGAATTTCGTAGTTTGTGTTAAATAAATGTTTGCGGATAGCCCCCTAGCAATAGCTGTGTGTTTATCCTTAGAAAACAGAAATGAACATGAAATGAACAGTGAACTCAGGTGTAATTGGTAGTTTTCAGTGAGAAATTCAAGGGAACATGCAAATAAATAAAGGTTATGTGGAACAAGCATTCTCTTTTACTTAACACGAAGACTGAATATATAGAAAAATGTGCTAATGTGAAAGTCCGTTGGTCCAGCTGCAGAGATGGTCGGCTTAGCTACAGACAGCAGTGTCTACACGTAGCAAGAGAAATGAAAAATGTATTCTTCGTTCTTGGCATATGATTAACAAAAATCTGCAAGTAAAGGGTTCAAAGTCATTCCCAAACAGTAATTCCCAAATATTATGCTTTTGCACTTCTCATAATATGCTTACTTTTATTTTCTAATTCAAGTTAAGATGACCAGAGTAAACCATAAGAATATTTTAAATGACATTCTTCATACCTGGAACATAAGCTTCTTCTCTATCAACGATTGATGCAATATGCCCTCAGGTTGTACTTGTTTTTTTACAAAAATTATGATTCTAACTTGAAAGTTCAACAGGAAAACATGGTCAGTAACTTCTGTCCATAGAAAACCAATTTTGTCCACTTGGTCGGCTATAGACCCGTTGTACTGTTATCTGGAGCTGGTTTATTTCACCAAAGATTCGACGAACCTATGAAAGGCTGCTGTTTTTTCATTGTTTCATGAACTGCAGTAACTCTAGAATCAATATAATACCCTTAAAGGGGTTGTACTCATATCTTTCTGGACAGACCTGTTATTACTGCAGAGTGTAGATAGGATAGTTCTTTAATGGAAGATCCAACCAACAGCTAAGAAATTCCTCATAGAACTAGAAGGCCCTGATCACATGACATTTCTGACTTAATCCACCCAGCCACAAAAGCACCAGTTTAGGAAGAGGCCTATTATAGAATACATAGTCTGAACATCTCCAGTCCATCAGACTTCATGTGAACCAGCCTATTGAGAAATTTGCATTGGCCACCTTCTGCGTAAGACAATGCTTTAGCCGACTAGCTTTGAGGAGCTGGACCAATGGGAGATGAAGCTGGTTTGAATGATTTCACCGTAGTCCAGGGAATACAGAGAAGAAAAATTAGTGAACTTTGTGGTTATAGGACGCACATAAATTTCTCCTTAGTCATCTTGCCAAGAGTGCCTTCCATCTCTCATAAGAGTAGAGATGATTTGAGGCAAGCCCATCACCACCACACAGAAAAACAATGTTCTTCAGGGGAGACAACAAAAATGTCAGGTAGATATCCTTGCGGAAATGTGGCAGGATCAGACAATGTCCCCGCTTCTGACATGCCAGGGTGGTGTTAGGAAGGGAGGCCTTCTCTGCCGGCAGGCAGAAGCCACTGGGGATGGAATAACAGGGTGAAGCAAAAGTTTTGTCTCAAGTATTCAGAAAATTTGGACAAAAGCAAACGTTTGGTTTAAATTAAGTGGATGAGAGACTCAATTCCTTATTTTGTTTTTGTTGAGAGGGCTGGGATGATGTACCCAGAAAGAAGGTGAACAACTATATCCTATTTGAGACTCATTAAAATATTTGCAGAGATTTACTACCAGTTGCAGAGATCATGTAGGGAGATGTTAGATATAGAATATCTGATCTCCTTACCCGGACCCTAGACTCTTATCACTTAGGGATTATCATGTTTCTTACCCATTCTCTACCTAGCATAGTACAGAGCACATAGGGACCAATCTAGGATTGTCTGGGAAATAAATTACTTTTATTATTGCTATCTTCTTTTGCTATAGAAGCCCCTCCTTGTCACACAGAATTATCAGTTAAGAACAAAAGTTTGAAGGGAGTCAAAACATCTAAGCAAATTAAAAAAAGGGAGAGAGAGAGAGCGAGAGAAAGAGAGAGGATTTTACAGCCAGAACAGAAGATGTGTAATTTTGAAGCTAACATAAAGTTGAAATGAACTAGCACTGGAAAAGGGGGCAAATGATTCATTTCTACCCCACTCAATGTAGGTGCCTTTAACATCGTAAAAAATCATACAAACCACCATGATATACACAGTTAACTCAGCATTTTGGCTATTTTTTTAGTTTCAATGATCTTTCAGCAAGTTGTATTGTCTTGGGACAGGTCGATACCCCATGACATTACAGTGATCATCTAAAACACTAAGCTGCAATTAGCAGTCAGAGAACAAATAAAAAGCAAATGTACAGATTTAAAACTAACGATCTGGGGCACCTGGGTGGCTCAGTGGGTCAAGAGTTGCACTCTTGGTTTTGGCCCAGGTCATGATCTCATGGTTTCGTGAGTTTGAGCCCTGTGCTGACAGCGCGGAGACTTCTTGGGATTCTCTTTCTCCCTCTCTCTCTTCCCCTTGCCTGCTCACACTGTCTCCATCTCTCTCAAAATAAATAAATAAACTTTAAATAAATAAATAAAACTAATGATAAAAGCTACCTTCTAGGCAAAGGATTGCACTTCTTTGAATATAAGAGTATAGAAACTAAAATACAACACAAGGTACTCTCTCTCTCTCCATATATATGTACATCTTTAGGTGTATGTATATGTATATGTATTTGTGTGTGTATATATATGTATATACGTATGTATATATGTATGTATATGTATATGTATGTATGTGTGTATATATGTATATGTATGTATGTGTGTATATATGTGTGTATATGTGTGTGTGTATATGTAAATGTATGTATGTGTGTATATATATGTATATATATGTACATGTATGTGTGTGTATATATGTGTGTCTATACACACACATATACACACACATACATGTGCATATATATACATATATACACACACATATACACACATACATACATATATGTACATATATATGTATGTATGTGTGTGTATATATGTGTATATATGTATATGTATATGTATGTATGTGTGTGTATATGTGTGTGTATATATACATATATATGTGTATATATGTATATGTATGTATGTGTGTGTATATATGTGTGTATATATATGTATATACATATATATGTACATACATACACATATATATACATATATACACACATACATACACATACATATACATATATACATACATATACATACATATATATATATATATATATATATATATACACACACACACACACACACACACACACATATATACACATTTAAATGCCATAGTTTCCATTTTAAATACACAGTTAATTGGCTGTCTGAAAGTCAGTATCAGGCAGTTTAATCTAATTTTGCCTGAGTTTCGGGGAATGATTAACTCTTACATTTGCAAAATTGAGTTAGAATGTTGAGTACAATGCAATATGAGATTGAACCAGATGGGCCCTTCTTTCTAAATCAGGGGCTTGGAAAATTGCGAATACTCTTTGGAAGGACACCTTGTGAACTGTCCCTCCAGCACCTCTGCAAGGCCCCAGCGTGAGCACACAGACGACAGTGTGAGCACCTCTCCCCACTCTGGTTACACAGCCTGGGGCCCACAGGGCACCACTTTCCTGTTGTTGTTGTCCGCCATTGTTAGTTAACCGAGATCGGGGGAGCGGGTGGGCCTGAGGAATGCTGAACTGAACTGTTGCTCATGTCATTAAAAACTCAACTAGGCAGAAAGCTAGGAACGGAGCAGTTGACAAAGATAAAGCCGAGAGCTCTGTGGCTTATCCTTAATTAGGTGTTGGCACTGGTTCTTGTCAAACAAGGGAACGAGTATGTGCTGCAGCACAGTGACGCATACAGACAGCCCTAGTCACAGTTGGAGAGAACACAAAGTGCATTCAAGCTGGCATTGAAAGGGATTTAGATAAGTACTCGAGGTAACAAAAATCGAAAAAGGAGGATGATAGCAATAGAAGCTTTAGATGAATTGCAACTGAGTGCACCTTTATTACAGCTTATCAGCCTCCAGACAGCTACAAACCAACCTTCCTAGTGCATTTCTCTTCGTGCTCTCCTGGATTAAAGGTCAAAGGAACTCAAATTTATATGTTCTGTCTCGCTGTCTCAGCCTCTCCCGTGGCTCACATACATGCGACACACATTTCAGGGATCGGGTGTCCCCGGCGTGAAAGCTTCCGTTCTTTGAATGAAGTGAAGCCCCTTTCCCAGGGAAAAGGTTCCATTTATTTAAAATAATTATCTTGTGGGGAGGGGTTGCAAATAATGGAATATTAAAAGGTCGCAAAAATGCTACGGGCCTAAATACAAGCCTGGCAAGGGGCCATCCCTAACCGCTCTTGTCCGTAATTGCGGTTGTATTTTGCGTCCGTGTGACATATTCAAACACCTAATGTTCTGGTTTATTAGAACGCTGTCTATATGTATTCTCAACATACACAAAAGCTGTGTGTTTTCATAACATGTACAAGCACTTCAGACGGTAAGCCGTGCACATTGCAGCGAGCAGATGGTAGCTCTTATCACAGATAAAAGCACATATATATGTTTCTGTAACGACACCCTCAGAGAGAACGGATAAGAGAAGAATCCTCTCCACATCACAGCTTACATTACCCATCTACTTAGGCGGCAAACAGCATATGTTTTACTGCTGTGGAAAGGCAGTACTGGAGACGAAAATATGATTAAGATCAACTCAGAAATAACCTGGAGGATACATTTTTTAAAAGGGTGCTAAAAACGGAAAGTTAGGACTGTGTGTGTGGGGGTACACGTGCGTGTGTACAGTGGGGGGAGCTTTGCGTGTTCAGCAAGTGAGACAGCAAAGAACACATCTTGGGGTTGCTAGATAAAATGCAAGTTGCCCGGTTCAATTTCAGATGAACAGTGAATACATTTTTAATGTATTTCCCAAATATTGCATCCATGGCTCATGCTGTATTTTGAACCATTTATACTAAAACCTCATGAACCGTTTATCAGAAATTTACATTTAAATGGGCATCCTGTGTTTTAATTCGCTAAATGACCGCAGACTTGAGCTACTGTTCTTGAAGTGTTTAACCAATGTTCCCAGGGTTCCAGGTGAAAAGGAAGTCGTCAACAGGGATATCCATTTTGGAACAGTATGATTCCAGGTTCTTTCTGCGTACACAAAAACCAGCAAGGGTCTTAAACATTTGTTTCAATGCTGCAGCCCATAACAGAGACAGCAAGGATAATTTAGGACATAGATCCCTCCACCTCCCCCAGCCCTGCCTCTAGAATTTTAGATCCTGGTTTGGAATTATCTAGATAACAGTTGCACTTTGGCTGTATAAATCAGCTTAAAAAAAAAATTATGAATCTGGTTTATTATTTCAGACTAATTTCTATTTGAACTAAAAAAAAAAAAACCCAAAATACAAAACCAAAAAACCAGGAGACAGACTTTAAACACCCCACATGTACACATTTGTATTCTTATGGTGAGATCAGCATTCAACTGGAAGGTTAAATGGAGTTCAGATCATTTCTTTTTTTATTCTTTGCTCTGGCTTTTGTCTCACGTCTTTCAGCAAAACTGAATAAAGATGTCTCCATTTTACACCAGAAGATTCAATTACTTTTCCAACGCTGGGTAAACATCTGCAGATGACCGATCTTAACAAATGTATTTTGATTCCACACAAACTTATGTGACACTTTTGTTTTCTCTCCCTTGAAGAGCAGAGAATAGATTCAAGCCTGCTTTTCTGAGCCTGAGCCCCCAATACCACTTGCACTGCATTTTTGGCAGGCAGCCAACCAATCTGTGCCGTCCAATGAAACTCTGATGCATCTGCTCCGGGCACTGCCGTATATTTCACTTCAGGTCAAAAGCAGGGAGCCAGCAGAATTAACATTACACTAATCTGTAAAGACATTTTCACTGGGCTAGATAGGCTAATGTTACACAGGCTTTCAAAGCTCCGAGGGTAAGGAGCAACAGTAACTGTCAGGGGAATACTCAGTGGGCAGTGGATTCTGGCCGAGAATATTCCAAGATGAGGCTAGATGGATGGTTCTAAAGAACGAGGGAATAAAGAACTAACTACCGCTTAAAAAAGACAAGTCGCTATCTTGTTAAGTAGGTATCTTAAACCCAGCTTTGAATCCTATATTTAGCAGTACAAACTATTATTCTTTTGTGGGTGTGTGTTTATTCCCGTCTTCCCAAAACTTGAGCGCGTGTACACACACACACACACACACACACACACACACACACACACACGGCCTCAAAGCCTACTAAATAAATAATTGATGAAGATGACAACCTCCATTAAAAAACCTAGATGGAAATAGATTACTCTCAGTATAACCTTGGTATTATGAAATCAGAACCATTCCCAAGCTCCTAAAAGATTTTTTAAATAAAAGGAAACATATGGCTAACCTCTACCCACCCCACCCTCCCAGCCCCCGTCACTATTTTGCTGTTTGTAGAAAACATGTTCGGTTTGGGGATATACAGCTCTGTAATCAATTGCTCGTTAAACATAACCTACCAAGGACTTTATTATAGGCCCTTGATGCAAAATATACTGAAGGAAAATACTGTGAAAGCAGATTAATGTATACAGTGGAAATTTAATACCAGGAACCAAATGGGCCTTTTTCATTTCCCTAGTTCTTTGGCTGGGGGTGGGGCGAAGCAGTTTAAGATTCATGCCTTTAGGCACATCAGAAACCATTAAGAACTACATTTCAGGAAATTGTAATGAATAAAAATTCAATTTAGACTGCTTGATTTTCTTTTAGCAGAAGACGGAAAGTGTTTGGCTGGAAATGAACTATTTGAAAGTCCCCACAATTAGGAAGTATACAGCTATGTTTTTACTATAATTTAAAGTTATTCAGAGTTGATGTGAAAAATTACTTTGTGCTAGAATAATGCATTTCCCTCTAGATATAAACATGCTATCTCTATGATGTAAAAAGTAACAAAACATCCTCATAATCGCACTTTTCTTTCCTGGTAACAGAAGTAAAAATCTAGGGTCATATATTTTGAAGTCTTCACTTTTCTTTTTTTAAACTTAAATATGAAAAGCTGTTTGAAAATTGGTGAAGCCAACAGACTTTCCAGTCTCAAAGTATTAAAATCGGGCAAGCAATTTTGTCATACTGGCTTAACACGTAGCGTCTCTATATTCCTAGTCACAAAAATTCGCTTATAAAAGGAAGTAAATTTGCATAGGATTGAAAGCCCTTCCCCCCCACTTTTTTTTTTTTTTTATAGTTCCTAGTCTAAATGGAAAATTCACACAGGGCACAGATGAATGAATATACATGAGTCTTCGTGCATTGATATACATATGATTTCTCATCTACAAAGACTGGTTTGGAAGACGTGTTATCTGACCAGAAAAGCCTGTAGGAAGTTGAGATAAGGGAGACTGACTCCAATCCCCTCAGCCTTTGCAATTGCTTTATATTCTAATCACCGCACTAAGCATCTGTCCCCGGCAGGCAGCTTGTTCAATCTAGCAGATAACGCGTGCACCCGATGGTGGCTGCGCTGGCCCTTCCCCGCGCGCAGGAGCTAGTGTTCGGTTCCTCTGATTAAACAGGCAGCGGGAAAGCGCTCTCAGACGCTGTAATTGCCTCCGTTATGAAACATCTTCACCTGTTAGCCAAAGCTAAGTTGAATCACAGCAGAAATTATTAACAGTGGCTGTTTTCAAGCCAGCTTAATTTGAGCTGATGCTGCTGTTCACTTAACACAGATGAATAGGTGTGCAGGACAAGAGCCTAAGCGGAGATGACACCCGGATGAATATTTGCTCCCAGCCCTGCTGCGGGGAGCTGGCTTGCACAACAACACGCGATCGTTAAAAAGCGAAATGGGGGTGGGCGCTGGACGGGACCCACTCCTCTGCCGTCGCCTTCTGTGCTGGGGACAACTTCCTGACTGATGGCAGCTTTTGACGGCTACATCATTTTTTCAATTAGTTTCCACAAATGTTGGCAAACATAAACTGGTTTTGGTTGGGGGGGGGGGAGGAAGGGGGGGCGGGGGGCGTGCACCATGGTATTTGAAACACTACCCTGCTTCAAACGTGGCCAGAAACCCTCTTTTCCGTGAGCCGAAAAGGCATTAAAATTTAATGGTCTGCTTTCATTTTCTCTGCAGTGTGCTTCAAGATGATTATAAATTATAGCATTCTGCTTACTTTTGACGGAGTAAGTCATGTATCAGCATTTGATTTAGAAGCAATGTGTGCCTGACATATGAAACACATCTTGCAGATGTGATTTACCACAGAGCTCTTTTTTTTTTTTTTTTCATTTCAGAAGAAAAGAGCTGCACGGGAGGGTCACCGCTGTGACAGTTACAGCCATCCTCATAGTGGGGGTATGACTGCAGCTTCTGAGAATGAACCTGAAAAGTCTGAAAAGTCTGAATATAGCTGGTTTTTTTTTTCCCCAAACTGAGGAATCCCTTTGTTTGTTCTCTGAAGCTTGACACTGTTCCCAAAGATTTGGCTTTATTATTTTTTTTTTTAATTTTTTTTTTTCTGGGAAAAGATGAGCAAGGCATTGCTGGACGGATATGGGAATATCACTCCCCAACGTTGGGTGGGGTGTCAAGGGGCAAGATGTTGTCCCGCAATCCAAGGGTTGTTAGGGCAGCTGCTGGTTTGTAGGGTCCCTGATGCAATAGGACTGGCCGAGGACAGAGGCTGGGAGCAGACGCAGGATTTTTCAGTTGGATGGGTGTGGGGCTAGAGGCATGGAACATAAAAGCTGTGCCTGACTCTCCTGTCAGCTGCTATATTTCTTCGCCTTACAGGTTATGTCTGCTGGCAAACCGAGCTGCAGCACAGCCAATCCATTCATATCAGCATCTCTTTACCATCGGTTCTGATGGCGACAGCCGGAACAATCGTGCGGGGACCTAGAGGGAGCACTAAATGGTTTAACCAAACAATCGGCGGGGCCATATTCTATTTATCAAGTCTGACGAATCACTGTAACAGAGCTTCAGAAGTCCCACACAGTCTTTCAAAATCATACTTGACGGTAGAAGCGTAACTTGGAAATACGTTCCCCTTGTCTGTCTGTCTTTGTCAAACCAAACGTATATGCCACTCATCTGTGTGTGGCTTTATCAACAACCTTCAGTTACTTCTCTGTCTAGACAGTTTCTTCCAGTACTTGTGATGTTACACTGGAATTATCTGTGGTCTTTCTCCCTCCCCTACTTTATCTTCTAAGGTCCAACTCTTTTTTTGTTTTAATTTTAACTTTTAAAAACAATTTTTTTTAACGTTTATTTATTTTTGAGACAGGGAGAGACAGCATGAACAGGGGAGGATCAGAGAGAGAGGGAGACACAGAATCCGAAACAGGCTCCAGGCTCTGAGCTGTCGGCACAGAGCCCGACGCGGGGCTCGAACTCACAGACCGCAAGATCATGACCTGAGCCGAAGTCGGATGCTTAACCGACTGAACCACCCAGGCACCCCAATTTTAACTTTTTAAGTTTACTTATTTATTTTGAGAGAGAGAAACAGAGTGTGAGAAGCGGGGGGGGGGGGGGGCAGAGAGAGAGAGAGGGGGAGAGAATCCGAGGTAGGCTCTGCCGTGCCGGGACAGAGCCTGAGTGATGCAGGGCTTGATCGCTTGATCCCACAGTGAGATCATGACCCGGGCTGAAATCAAGAGTCAGACGCTTAACCCCCTGAGCCACTCAGGCACCCTTCTAAGGTCCAACTCTTAACAATTTACCTTTCCTCAGTCACTAGTATAGAGCCTGGCACAAATAGACCCTCATTAACATTTTTGAGTGAATTAATGTTGACTAAGTGTATAGATGAATAAATGTGTAAATGAATGAATATTTCAGGTCAAAGGAAGAAGTGAGAGTGTATAGCAGGGCTAACAATACTCCCTTTATATCATGGAAAAAGAAATCCTAGAATTTAGCAGGGCACATGGCTTTCTGGGATAAAGACTTCATTGCCCAGTCTGCTAGGCTTGGCCATTTTCTACATGTCGTCCATGGGATGTATGGGTAAATGGTATGGTGATTCAGGGACCTCGATGTTGACTGGGAAGAGGTTTTATAGCTGGAGCACTGGAAGTCATTTTGGACTCTAGGGTGCTGCTGGCATTGAAAGACCTGTACAGCAGAGCAACAAGACAGAAGGAATTGGAGGCTCTGATACCACCGAGAACACATAAGCCCTGAACTGATAACTTCCAGGTTTCTAGAATGTGAGAAGGGGGGGAATACAGATAAACAAACATCATACAATATTTAATTGAAATCCTTGCTATTATTTTTTTAATTTATTTTTTTAATTTTTTTTAATATACGAAATTGTCAAATTGGTTTCCCTACAACACCCAGTGCTCATCCCAAAAGGTGCCCTCCTCAATGCCCATCACCCACCCCTCCCCTCCCTCCCACCCCCCATCAACCCTCAGTTCTCAGTTTTTAACAGTCTCTTATGCTTTGGCTCTCTTCCACTCTAACCTTTTTTTTTTTTTCCTTCCCCTCCCCCATGGGTTTCTGTTAAGTTTCTCAGGATCCACATAAGAGTGAAACCATATGGTATCTGTCTTTCTCTGTATGGCTTATTTCACTTAGCATCACACTGTCTAGTTCTATCCACATTGCTACAAAGGGCCATATTTCATTCTTTCTCATTGCCACGTAGTACTCCATTGTGTACATAAACCACAATTTCTTTATCCATTCGTCAGTTGATGGACATTTAGGCTCTTTCCATAATTTGGCTATTGTTGAGAGTGCTGCTATAAACATTGGGGTACAAGTGCCCCTAGGCATCAGCACTCCTGTATCCCTTGGGTAAATTCCTAGCAGTGCTACTGCTACATCATAGGATAGGTCTATTTTTAATTTTTTGAGGAACTTCCACACCGTTTCCCTGAGTGGCTGCACCAGTTTGCATTCCCACCAACAGTGCAAGAGGGTTCCCGTTTCTCCACATCCTCTTCAGTATCTATAGTCTCCTGATTTGTTCATTTTGGCCAATCCTTGCTATGCTTTACCAGTAGGACTGGCTACAAAATTTGTGACATTCCAGGGTGAACCATTTTTAAACTGAAGAGCTCCCTTTCCAAAAATTATTAAGGATTTCAAGGCAGCAACAGGAAAGATTGAAGGAAGCTCAGAACTTGTATGGAGTTACCTTGCTCACAAAGGCCTGGTATTATCTGACTTCTGCCAAAATTGCTCTAAACTCATTTTGCACCAACGCTACTAAACTTACCTAGTAAACTTTAGGCACCTCCTGGACATCCAAAGTCCTTTCCTGCCTTCGGACACTTGCATGTGGCCACTCTAACCGGGGAATAGCCACAGGTGATTACAACATTTACCCTTCTCAAGCTGGCATCTGTTCTGCCATTATGAGACAACATATCAGTGTGATCTCCTTCTAAGAGTCCATTTCAGGACCCCTTCATCCTTAGTGTCGTGCGGTTTTATTTCTGCTGTCGTACATTTATACCACTTACCAATCATATTGCTTCCTTGTTTGGTTCCTTTTAAACAGTACCCAAATCACCTGTAATGTAAGCTTCCTGAGGACAGGCACTTACTCTGTGTCTTACTCACTGATAAGAAAGCACAGTGCTTACTTAAAACGTAGGGGGAGCTCTTTAAATATGTGGTGTATGGTAAAGACAGACAACTTCAAGCATGTGGGCATTTCATCTAGATCATTTGGGTTCAAGAATAGATTTCTTGGTGTTTTTTTTAAAACATTCTACCAACTTAGGGGCGCCTGGGTGGCTCGGTCGGTTAAGCGTCCGACTTCGGCTCAGGTCATGATCTCACGGTCCGTGAGTTCGAGCCCCGCGTCGGGCTCTGTGCTGACGGCTCAGAGCCTGGAGCCTGCTTCCGATTCTGTGTCTCCCTCTCTCTCTGCCCCTCCCCTGTTCCTGCTCTGTCTCTCTCTGTCTCAAAAATAAATAAACGTTAAAAAAATTAAAAAAAAATAAATGAAACATTCTACCAACTTATTCTATAACTACATGATCTTCTATATTTGATTGTATGGAAGTGGCCATGCACATACAGAGATTATCTGTGTAAATATTTCTCAGACTTGTCAGGTAAGGAAAGAAGGAGAGATATCCTCTTTGCTGGACATCTGTATTGTAATGAACACTCACACACACACACACACACACACACACACACACACACACACACACCTGAGAACCAAAACTGCCTGACAGGGAGGACCCTCTCACAGCTTAATATCTAGATTAACATGACCATGTTAAGTATTCCTTATCTTCATTAGCATAACTGGACTCCTTCAAGAGAGTCTTGCCCAGATAAATACTTGGACTGTTCATTATAGAAACTTTCTGAAATATCCACCAGCCTTCAACAGAAAGCATAAACAAATAGGTTTTGCCCACCGATTCTTTGACTCCTTTGCCTCCCAAACATTTACTGGTAATTTCCACCAATCCTAAACTCTGTGTTATGATCTTTAACCAACTATAATCAAGTTCCTGCACTGGAGGAGACATTTTACACCAAACTTTCCACTCAATAAATTTTGACTTTGCCTTCCCTTCTCCACGATGCTACCAAAGGTAAGGCGGTATTCTCCATTACTGTGATAAGCAATTCAGCTTTATCTTCTCAAAGGTTATATTGCTGAGATTTGACAAGCCTAATGCAGTTCTTTCTTTATAAAAAAAGTATGAGCTTATGAATTTGATTATTCAGAATGATCAGTTGCAATTTATTTAGAGAGGTAAAAATAACTCACTCTTTCTCTCTCTCTCTCTCTTACAAAAGAAGTTCTGTGCCTTATAAACATATCAAGATCAAAGGTTTATATAAATGGTGACATACAAAAATACCTATGTAAATCAGAGAGTGTACAAACATATTTCTATGTTCTCATTGTCTAATATGGGAACCATGAGACATATGTGGCTGTTGAGCATTTGACAACCGCTTCGTCTGAATTGAGATGTGATGCCAGCGTGAAATATACCCTAGGTTTAATGACTTAGTATGAGGAAAGAATGTAAAGTACAAAATTAATAATTTTTATAGGGTTTTTAAAAGTAGCATTTTGGATATAATGCAATATTTGGACAAAATAGAAGACTTTGATACAGTGTATATTATATATACATTAAATATATTGTATATATTAGTAAAATTAATTTTAACCATTTCTTTCCACCTTTTGAAAATATGTCAACTAAATAATTTAAAATGACATCTGTGGCTTACATTCTATTTCTATCAACATGCTTTCTACGCCTTCTCTCTCTATTTCTACGTGTCCTCGCTAGTTAAAAAAGACACAAAGAAACCAACCATGGCAAACTGCATTATCAGTTGGGAGGCAATGTTATATGCATTTTTATCTTATAATGTCTTAGTTCTTCAACATTACTTATGTATTTAAAGGTCCTCACAAATATGAACATAGCCACGGCTTCCACAATGTAAAATATTCTTGGTGGATGGGCTTTCCTGGTCTACTGGAAAGCATTAAGGGGAATTTACCCATAAAGGTTGAAAATCATTTACAAGTTGTTTTGCTTTTGAATTAACTTTGGAGGAAATTCTTTCACAGCTGGCTCTGCAAGAGACATTTCAAGAAACGGGCAAAACACGGAAGCCCACGCATTCATGTGACTTTGTGGTAAAAAGCCAGCTAGATCTGTGATGGAACGTGTAATTCAATTGTACCGAGAGGCAGATGTCATCTGTAATTTTCCTCTAGAGCTGGCTCTTTTGTCTGAAGAATGAGGACTGCGTCATGCCCACATTGTGGACTGCAGAGAAAATATGCATATCCCCCTCCTGTCCTATTGTCTGCTTGGAACTACCCTAAACCTGTTGTGTGAGAACACTGGGGTGGTATGCAATTTCTTCTCGGAAGATACCTTTGAAAGGATAATGGTTACTTTTGATGCGGGTAAGACACGGATGAGATAGTCTCAGGGCCTTTGACTAAACCCAAACAGGAACAAGGGAAGGACTGGGGCAAAGGTTCTTGACCTGAGGTGAAAGAAGAGAGAAAGGCTTGTTAGCACAACAAGTGAATAAATAAAACGTCTGAGTCCCCTGGGAGGAGGGAACTTCATGCTTTATCACCGAAGACAAGAAAACTCCACCTCATGGCTACTTAATCCTCTGTAACATGAAACTCAAGAGCGAGGACCGTATAGTCCCCTGTTGGGGGACTAAGATACTTGCTTCATTTTAATGTGTGGGTATTTGAGTTTCATCCGTCCAAGTCCCTTGTCTTCTAGAGTTGTCATGTTGGAAGTGTTTGACAGTGGTTTGTAATGTTGAAGTTCTCCTATGTCATACTGTAATGTTAACAAACCCCAAGTTCAACAGCGTATCTTTATTTCTAAGCTGTTCTCATCTGTAATTCTTCCCACGTTAGAAACAGGGAAATGGAACATGTTTCGGCAGGATATGATAGAGCAGTTCTGAACTTCGACTCTTCAACTCAGCTATATTGGTAGCGTTGTGACTCTTTCCTTGGTGAAACTTCCTTAACACTCTTTTGTGGCATAAGGAATTAAGAGAAAGGCGCTTTGGCATTTCCTAAGAAAATCATTCTTCCTTCCATTGTCCTTCTAGGTCACAGAATTGCTCTTTCCTTGAACACCTCACAGCCCCGTACCACTATTTGCTGAGGAAAAGGGAAAACCTCTTAGGATGGCACCCAAGAAAATTAGTCTTTCTCCAGTTTTATGAGCTGAACTCTGTCCTCTTCAAATTCATATGGTGAAGTCGTAATTCCCCAGTAACTCGGTAGGTAACTGTGTTGGGAAATAGAATCTTGAAAGAGGCAATTCACTTAAAATGAGCTCATAATGGAGTGTCCTAATTCAATAGGGCTGGTATCCTTATAAGAAGACGACATTCAGGGGGCGCCTGGGTGCCTTGGTCGGTTAAGTGTTCAACTCTTGGTTTCAGCTCAGGCTGTGACCTCATGATTAGTGGGTGTGAGCCCCATATGCGGCTCAGTCCTGACAGTGCAAAGCTTGCTTGGGATTCTCTCTCTCTCTCTCTCTCCCTCTCTTCCTCTCTCTGCCCCTCCCCTGCCTGTACTCTCTCTCTCTTTCAAAATAAATAAACATAAAAAAAAAAGATGACATTAGGATATAGAACCTCACAGAAGGAGACAGTGACAGGAGATAAGGATAGCAGCCTCAAGAGAAAACAACCCTACTAATACTTTGATCTCTTGATCTTAGACTTCTAACCTCTGTAATTGTGAGAAAATAAACCTCCTCGGTTCAAACAATCCAGTCTGTGGTTACTTTATTAGGGCAGCCCTAAGGAACAAATATTTTCAGAATTCTGAAGCAAAAGCTTTGAGGGTCACTTTGATTGCACTTGCTGAGGTCGTGTGCCACCCCTGACCACTGTGACCACCCGTGGTGAATAAGGATTCCACTTGAGTCCCTCAGGGTCCGCCCCTGAATCTGGGTAAGGGGAGGAGCTCTTCTTCAGCCCAAGCACAGGGCTGAGCCTCGGGGGTGGGAGGTTGTGATAGAGCAAGTCTCTGAGAATGGATGCACCCTATGTATCTATGACACATAAAAACACAGAGACCAGAACCCCTAGGATGGTGTTCTGTTCAAAGGTCATGCAGATATGATGGCTGGTCAGGAGAATTCTCCTGCCATCACTGGAGATCTCTGTGTAGTTAACTCTCTTGGGCCAACTTTGTGTACCTGAAACTTGCAACTATTTTTTTTTTTTAACATTTATTTTATTTTTGAGACAGAGAGAGACACAGCATGAACGGGGGAGGGGCAGAGAGAGAGGGAGACACAGAATCGGAAGCAGGCTCCAGGCTCTGAGCCATCAGCCCAGAGCCTGACGCGGGGCTCGAACGCACGGACCGCGAGATCGTGACCTGAGCCGAAGTCGGACGCTTAACCGACTGAGCCACCCAGGTGCCCCGCAACTATTTTTAAAATATAACCTCTCCTCCAGTACAGGTCCTCCTTTAATGATAGTCTTACTTTAACCCAGGTGTTGTGGGTGTTCCTTGCAAAGCCTCAAGTTACACCCAAGTGCAGACAGTAAGAGGACTTGGTCATTTACTGCATCCACTCCACTGGCAAAAGCCAGTTGTAAGGATTTTACTGAAGGAAGAAATGGAGATCATATACCGCTCATCACATAACCAACAACTCAATAAAACACCTTACTGAAGACAAGCCAGCCCCCTGCTCCCTTTCTGACCTCCTCGTACCCTCCACACCACCACGTTGTGCTTTAGAGCCCGGTCCTTGTGGCTCCACGGCTCAGGGTCTCTTGCCCGGGTGTCCACGTGGCTCCCTCCACCCCTTGGGTCTTTTGGTTCAAACTCCGTCTTCTCCGGGAGACCTTCTTTGCCCACAGCACTCTCTCTTTCTCCCCTATTTCATTTTGCTCCATTGTGTTTATCCTATTTCCTTAATTCTGGGTCTACTATCTGCCTCTCTCCTTCAGAAGCTCCATGAGGGTGGAAATGCTGTGTGTCCTAGCTCCTGCTGTATCTCTCATCATTTACAATGGTGTCCAGAAAAGAGAAGTCACGCAGCACGTTTTTGTTAAAGGAACCCTGTCGTTTTTTCACAACCGTTTCTCTTCGGCATCCAGTCACCAGGTCTTTTGTCACTGATCCCTCCCCTACATGCCTCTCCAACCCAGATGCCTATTACTACAGAATTACTTTAAAAAAAATTTTTTTTAATGTTTATCTTTATTTTTGAGACAGAGAGAGACAGAGCATGAGCGGGGGAGAGGCAGAGAGAGAGGGAGACACAGAATTGAAGCAGGCTCCAGGCTCTGAGCTGTCAACACAGAGCCCAAATAGAGAATTACTTTAGAAGGCAGGAGGGTAGTGTGAAATATGTATGTATGCATGTGTGTGTGTGTGTGTGTGTGTGTGTGTGTGATGTATCACAGTATATGTATTGTATTATATTATGTCTGTATTATATGTACAGGTGACCCTTGAACAACAGGGGGTGAGGGGTACAAACACTCCGTGCAGTTGAAAATCCATGAATAACTTTTGACTCCCTGCAAACTTAACTACCAATAGCCTACTGCCGACTAGAAGCCTTACTGACAATATACACAACTGAGTAACACATGGTTTGTATATGTAATATATTCTGTATTCTCACAATAAGGCCATCTAGAGAAAATGTTAAAATTGTTAAGAAAGAGAAAATACATTCACAGCACTGTACTGTATTTATATTAAGAAAATCAGCATATAAATGGAAGTGCTCAGTTCAAATCCATGTTGTTCAAGGTCAAGTGCACACGTATGTTTGCATGTACGTATATGTCCCTCCAGACACACGTGTGCTGTGATGCTGTTAAAGCCATCTCTTCCTGCTATCCTGACTGCCTGAATCACTTGCCTCCTGGCAGGGATCAGAGCCATATGAGTTTTCTAGGCTTAATCCAAAGCTGCCACTTCGGGACCCAGGGAAGCTTGTGCCCCTCCAGTGAATGGCATAAACACACGAACCCAATGTTTTCCTTGTGCCTCCTTCAGTTACTGATCAAAGAGAAGTCATAGCAATCAAATGATCACTTTTTCTTTTCTCAGCAGAATGTTTATATCACTCTGAGGTTTCTTTGAATTCATTTGCTTTCCTGAACCTTTAAAAAAGGCAGTACAGGGGCGCCTGGGTGGCGCAGTCGGTTAAGCGTCCGACTTCAGCCAGGTCACGATCTCGCGGTCTGTGAGTTCGAGCCCCGCGTCGGGCTCTGTGCTGACGGCTCAGAGCCTGGAGCCTGTTTCCGATTCTGTGTCTCCCTCTCTCTCTGCCCCTCCCCCGTTCATGCTCTGTCTCTCTCTGTCCCAAAAATAAATAAACGTTGAAAAAAAAATTAAAAAAGGCAGTACATTTCCCTTTCCCTTTTGTATAAGGCACAGTTATTTTTTTTCTCACACGGCCATCTATCTTACACCATCTGACTCCCATCTATGTCATCGGTGTTATCTCTGGCAACGTTTCCCATCACGCTTTTTCTCTTTGTGTCATACATGCTGGCCTCTTTCTTCCCCAAGTGCCCCGTGCTCTTTCTACCCTCTCAAAGCAAGCCCCAGAGTTTAAAGGTAAGGCTGAACATTCAAGCCTGCTTGGTGCTGCAAGTCCAAATCCTGGAGCTGCCCCACACAATACCGACGCTACTCTACCTCTGCGGCGTAAAAAGTGGCTGATGCAGAAGTAGCTTCGTGAAAACCATTTGGGGTTCATTAGACACAGGAAGAAGAAGCAAAACTCATGAATTTTATGGCACTCTTTTCAGACGCAGGCCGGATTCTCCGCTCGTTACCAAGACAGAGCTAGGAAACTTGAATAAGCATGAGGATGTACGGCAGTGTTTTCCCGACAGAGTCTGGCTGGCTCCACCTGTTACCATCCCACCATCGTCTAAGAAGAAAGCCAGCATTAGAAGTGCTAGTACCTGCAAGAGTCCTGTTTCACATTCTTGGATTTCAAACGCGGCTCAGTACTCTTTCCATATCCAGCCACTCGGTACTCAAGAGCGCTGCCGTTCACCTTATGCTATGAGGCAGCCAGAGTCACTGGCAGGGGAGAACCCTCTGACACACAGACCTTCTCATACGCGCTTTGCTTTGACTCCGATTCCCACCCTGTGCTCGTTAACCCCTCCAGAGGCTTCTAAACTCCCTGAGCACGGTCATACTGTTTACCTTGTTTACAACGGTATCTCCGGTGTCCAGGGGCTAGCATAACACCTTAGCATCACAACAGGCGCAGATAATAATTATTCCTCAAATTTATGAACGAATCTCATAGAGAGCGAAATTTACACAATGAATGACATTGAGGATAGGCAGAAAATTTGACACGTGGCTTCCCAAGGCTTATATACGTGGAAGGCATTTTTAACTACTTTGCCAGGTACCATGACAGAAGTCAGAGAAGATACGCACATTTCCAGTTGTGATAAATGACTGCTGTAATATCGATAGCAGTGGAAATCATATAATTAAAACAACAATTAGTTCTTTAGTATATATAATTTGCTGTCACCTAAAATGGCCCTACTTATTACACTACAATACAGGGTAAGTATTATTTTATCTAGTTTTTCTAATGATGACACTAAGGCTCATTAAGGCTAAGGACTGTGACCAAATTGACATTGCTGGCTAGGTGCTTCCAATGGGATTTAAGTATAGTGTACTCTTCCTGGCATAGTTACTGTTTGTTTCTACACCAGGGTAACTGGCGTGGCCATCTCAGTGACTATGCTGGGACCCATGGAATCCTAGAGAACAGCTCACATGATACAACAGATGGGCCCATGACCTGAAATCTCACAAGGGCTGGTGTGGCCAGAGCAGAGGGTGCTGTGGCTACAGACCAAAAAGAAAGGAAGAAAGACTCCAGAGAAACTGAGAGGAGGTTTTTGGGAGCAGCTGCCAATAGAGAATACCTGTTTTCTGTGAGCCCCTAGGTAACACAGAACAGCTTTGCAAACTTTCCGTCTGACCTGGGTACAGAGAATGAGGAGAGCTTTCTGTGAAATGACATGCTGGTATTCTAAATGAAAGAAGTGATTTCTGGAATATTTTCCCTTAATTTTTTCCCCTTCTTTTACTTGACAATTTTTTATTTCCCATCTCCTTTGTGGTGAGGCTAGGACCAACTTTTCAAAGAAGGCTGTAAGGAAGACCTATGTTTTGATTGCTGTACCTGGAAGGTGGGTTGTGTAAGGTTGAGTTTTTACCAGAGGAACTAAAATTGCCCCTCATTCCTTCTCCTTTCTTCCCAATCATAGAGGACTCAAAAGTAGGACCAAAGACAAGGAGCAAAAACTAATCTTCACTTCTGAAAAACACAAGCGACCTACAGAATGATGTGAATCAAGAGCCAGTGGAGAGACCTGGAAGGCTCCAGGAAACTGAGACAGATTGAGGCAAGTGGGGCTGGTAGCGCAAATGGACAAGCTTGGGCTTTGAAGTTCTCATATTAACTGATTGATTGATTGATTCATTCATTCATTTATACATCAAACACATAAGGGAGAAAGGAAAAATGAATATTCAATGAAGAGAGATAGGGAGTACAGATCACGAGAGGTGTAAGGGTGAAGAAGAAAAGTGACTAATAGTTTGGCTGGGGCAGGGGATGGTGGGCATAGGGTGAAGGCAAAGGCTTTAGGCTTCTTTGTAGGTAGTCTGAGGGCCACACAAGAGCGAAGAGACTGAGGATCTAGGGGTGACTAAGGAAACAACACCTAGATGATGTGCTAAGTCTCAATACCCAGATGGAGGAGTTGGGTTTGACAACCCATAGGATGCTTGTTGCTTTGAGATAGGGAGAGGAGAGGCTACTGCTTAACTCTTTCAGGAGGTCCTTTTCCACAAGACCCAAGGTATGTCATTTATTAAATAACCTGAGACATCAATTAGTTTCACATATAATCACAATATATAATCGTTCCACATATAATCACTGACAGAAGGTTGTTGTGGAATGTGTACATTATAAATCGTTTATTCCTTCAACAATGGTTACTTTGTGTTAAGATTTTGGGGTACAAAGCAGAATAAGGCCTTGTTTCCACCATTCTTGGACTGATGAACGGTACAGTAGGGGTGACAAGTATACAAGTAGATCTTTACAAAGGTGCTTTTACCACAATGATACAGCACGCACGGAGTATTACAGGCACTCTAGGAAGACATATCCTCCAGGGGCCAAGTACCTATTCATGTACGTACTTGGGTGTACAAGTTAATATCAGAAAAGGAGTTTGGTAAGTCGTGAATGACTTATAGAAGTGTTTAAAAACTTTACCACTTACTTTAAATATTTGCATGGTATAATACATGTGTACTATAGAAAATAATCTGAAAAGAAATTAAAATGAGTATCTTTTATCCAAAATAGAGTTATTACCAAAGGAAAGAGTTTTAGACTTCGTGTCAGACTTTGATGTGTGCGTGTGTGTGTGTGTGTGTGTGTGTGTAAGTGTGTGTGACTTTGGACAGCTGTGTCGCATCCCTGAGTATCAGTTTCCTCATCTGAAAAATGAAGAGGCTGGTATCCACGGCTGCTTTATCTATGACAGCCTCTGAGTCTGCAAATCTAAGTCCAAATTAATATAGCACTGAGAGCCTAAGTGATTTCTAATTGCTGAAGTATGACAATTTGAAATAGGAAGACAAAATGGCCTACGTAATTAGCACTGACATATGTCTCCCTTTATGACAAAGGTCAGTCATTTCAATTTCCTCTGTCTTGCTTGCTCCATCCCCAAAATGGGGATCACACTCTTGATACCTGCCTTTTTTTCATGAATCTTTTGTCCAGATTAATAAGGACCTTATTTCCCTGAAGGAAATGGCTCACAAGTTGGAGCTACATTAATTCTTCTAGGCCATTAGGGCACCATTTACTTAATTTGATTTCAAAGTGACAGCCATGTACCCTATTTTCCTTGGTAAGTTCATGGCTTCACTGTGAAATGCAAGAATGCTACTGAGAAGAAAGAGTATCAATAATCACAGAATCTCTTAGGATATGCTGATAACATCCCACCCCCCCTCCGCCCCCCGCCCCAGGTGTTTCTTGTCTTTAAAATATCACGTAATTATTTACAACAGGCATTTAATTTCCGTTCACATATCATTTACCAGATGGGAGACGTATCACAAGCTGGGAACATTGTGAGGTTTTACACGAGTTAATTCTCGGAAGGATTGATTGAGACTCACCTGAGGATATTACAGTCTTTACATGAGGAGATGCACAACGTAACTTGAAAACCTTTCCTACCCACCTGTTCTGCACTAGCAAGAAGGTGGAAATTGAGCCCTGCCACTTAGCGCTGTGATGCCTGCTGAACAGATTCAAGTTGAAGGGCATGAGTTTAGTATAAACTACCTGCAAGGCATTGTGGTAAGGGATATGAAGAGGCCCTTCAAAGGTCTACGATTTAGCAGGCTGGGAATCTGCGATGTTCCCCTAACTCCAGTCGGGGTACTGTGAGTGGTTCAAAGAGCTGTGGAAATTCAGAGCAGAGCCAGAAATGATGGAGAAATAGCTTTTCGGGGGGCCTTCACTCCACCAAAATAAAACTTTCCCATTCAAATATTTCCATTCAAGTCTCTCTCGGATTTTTCTCCCACTGTTTGAAACAAGCAGACCTTGACTGTTGAAGGACGGTGTGCCTACATCCACCTCCCCAGACAGTGTCAAAGAGACAGATTGTGTAGTTACTGGAATTACTGCAGACCTTGGCACTGATGAATCACTCCTCGCCTCCTTTTCAGGTTTCACTTCTCCAACTGGTGTCTCATTCGTGACTGCAAGATCCAGAGGAGAAATGGAATGTCTAGGCGCTTTCCAATTTGGATACAGAGGCTTGAGCAGAAAATAGCAATTGCCTTTTCCTTCTCCTCGCCCTGCTTGACCTTCCAGTCTCTTGATGAGGAACTAGAGGCTGGGAGGAGACTGGATGCTAAAAGGAAGGAGTGGACAAAAAAAAAATTTCTACGATTGCTCCTGATGCTTTGTCAGAAGCAATCTTATAAAGCCAATAATGAAAATGTTTGAAAAAGAGCAAAAAAAATAGTTTAAAAGTGGTTAAGAAATAGGATAAGAAGTACATTAGATGTCAGATGATGCCACATTATTTTCCAAAATAGTTCTACACACTTGCGACCCCAACTCCATGGTGTAAAATCCCTGTTCTGCATCCTTGCCAACATTTGATAATATCGGACTTAAAAAATGTTTGCTAACCTGTGGTGAGTAAAATGGTTTCCAGGTATAGATTAATTTGCATTTTTGTGGATTATAAATGAGAGTAAGCATCTTTTCCTATGCTTATTTCCTTCTCTTATTATGCACCTGATATTTTTTAAAGCCTTTTTTCCTTATTGATGAGCTGGAATTCTTTCTGTACTTATGATGCTAATCCTTTATGTGTTATCTGTATTGCTAGCTTCCTTCTATAAGTTTTGGTTTATTTTTTCACTTCCTTTAAAACGAGTGTTGACAAGCGAGGATTCTTAATCTAATGAAGTTAAATTAATCAATGTTATCTGCTGTATTTTGGGGTATTGTAACTTGTTTAAAAAAAACTTTCTTATCCTGAGATCATTAAGATATTCTCTTATATTGTCTCCTAACATTTTTATAGTTTTGCTTTGTGCATGTAAGTCTTGGATAACCACTGTGATTGGTTATTCTGTGCAGTGTAAAGGGGCCCAATTTTATAGTTACGTAGACGGGAAAAAAATCTGTTATTTCAGGGCTGTGTACTTAAAGTCAATGATCTAATTCCTCGCTGATCTGCCATTCCAGCTAACATAAATCAAGTTTCTGTACAAATGTGACTACTCTTGAAACTGGGTGCTCTAACTAACCGCAAAAGAAAAGACAAAGCTGAATTCATTCCTTAGTATGGGAGAACACCATGTCACAAAGCTTCAACATTACCTTGAAGGGTGGAGAGTAAAGTCAGAAGTCAATGAGCAGTGAAAGTGGTGTTCAAGGCTGCTCTTTCCTCGTGGAGACGTGGTTAGCATTGAGTCAGGATAATGAGAGTTAGGAGGTGGAGGAAAAAATGAGAAAATTTTACGTCTCACCTTCTTTATTTTTTTTAAAAAAATGTTTATTTTTTTATTCTGAGGGATAGAGGGAAAGCAGGAGTGTGAGTGGGGGAGGGGCAGAGAGCAAGAGCGAGAGGGAGAATCCCAAGCAGAGGAGCAGAGAGTGGTCTCACGAACTGTGAGATCATGACGGGAACCAAAATCAAGAGTCGGACACGCAACCGACTGAGCCACCCAGGTGCCCCTCACCTTCTTTAATAAGGAAATAGAAAACTATGAGACCCATAAGCTTGGATTTAACTCTAGCTCTTAAAAATCAGGCTGCAGTCAGAGAAGTCTTCAATTAGTCATAGTCAGTGAAGTGGCACCTGGGTGGCTCAGTCGGTTGAGTGTCTGACTTCGGCTCAGGTCATGATCTCATGGTTCATGAGTTCAAGCCCCACATCGGGCTCTGTGCTGACAGATCGGAGCCTGGAGCGTTCTTCAGATTCTGTGTCTCCCTCTCTCCCTGATCCTCCCCTGCTCACACTCTGTCTCTCTCTCTCTCTCCCTCAAAAAAATAAACATTAACCATTAAAAAAAAAGTAATAGTTAATGAAGACTCCAGGCAGGATAAGAAACTGTTGGCTCAGGGGTAGCAATGAGACTAGGCTCTGAACTATGAAGCCAGTTAGAACTGGACAGAGAAAGATCAAGCTGGGAGCATCTGTCTTAGGTACATCCCAAGTATTAAGGGTGTTAAGTATCAGGGTGAAAGCCTTTCCATGTCAGATTTACAGTTCTTACCATAAATTCTTGAAGATAGGTATATTAAATTTACTTGTATGTAAGGGACCCAAATTTCCCTATAATAGGAGAGTATCAAAACTCGTTTTGTTTCTGTGTTTTTCTTAAGGCATGGTTCTAATAACGTGCGTTAACAGAGTCATTTAAAAAATGAACTGGAAATTAAATGACACTCTCTTGAACAATCAATAAGTCAAGGTAGAGATCACAAGGGATATTAGAAAAATATCTGGAGACAAATAAAAATGAAAATACAATAGAGTGAAATATACGATATATAGGAAAAAACAGTACTAATGGGGAAGTTCATACCAACAAATGCCTACATTAAAAATGAAACAAGATCTTAAATCAGTAACCTGGTTTTCTGGCTCAAAGAACTAGAAAAAGGAAAAGAAACCAAGCCCAGAGTTAGCAGAAGAAAGGAAATTACAAAGATTAGAGCAGAAAGAAATGAAATAAGAAACAGAAAAATAAAAAAATCAATAAAATTAATAGTCAGATTTTTAAAAAGCTAAATAAATTGGCAAATCCTTAGCTAGACTACGGAAAAAAGAGAGAAGAAGATAAGAAAGAAGAGACGTTACACTGATCCCACAAAGATAAAAAAGCTCATAATAGATTACTATGAACAGGTGTATGCCAACAAGATGGATAACATAGAAGAAACAAACAAATTCTTAGTAATATACAACCTACAAGACTAAGTCATGAAAAAAATGACAATTTGAATAGATCTACAACCAGTATGAAGACTGAACGAGCAATCAAAACTCTCCAAACAAAGAAAAGCCCAGACTAGAAGGCTTTGCTACTCAATTCTACCAAATACTTCATGAAGAATTAGTAGTGTCAATTCTTCTCAAACTCTTCCAAAAAAAAAAAAAAGGGAATAGGAAGAAACACTTTCCAACTCATTTTACAAAGCCGGCATCATCCTGATATCAAAGCCAGCAAGGACACCCCAAGAAAAGAAATCTAGGAGCCAATAACACTGTTGAATACAGATGTAAAAATCCTCAACAAAATACTAAAAAAAACTTAATTTCATGGCGCATCAAAAGGATCATACACTATGAGCAAGTGGGATTTATCCCAAGGATTCAAGCATAGTTCAACATACGAAAATCAGTTTATATGATATACTATATTCATACAATAGAGGCTAAAAATCACATGATCATCTCAACAGATGCAGAAAAAGCATTTGAAAAAATTCAATCTTTTCATGGTAAAAACTCTCCACGAACTAGGAATAGCAGGAAAGTACTTCAAAATAGTAAAGACCAAGTGAATATAAAAACCTACAGCTAATATCATATTTAATAGTGAAAAACTCAATCCTGTTTCTCTAAGCCTGGAAAGAAGTCATGGATGTCTATGTTCACCACTTCTAATCAACACAGTACTCATGTCCTGGCCAGAGCAGTGAGTTAAGAAAAAAGAAATAAAGGGCATCCAAATTGGACAGGAAGAAACAAAACTGTCCTTGTGAATGGTTAATATGATCTTATATACAGAAAACCCTAAAGACTCCATCACAAAAGTGTTCAAACCAATAAAAAATTCAGGAAAGTTGCAGGATACAAAATCAACCTACAAACATTACTTGTATTTCTAGACACTAAGAATGAACTATTTGAAAAGGAAATGAGGAAAACAATCCCATTTACAATGCATCAAAAAATAAAACACTTGGGAACAAACATAACTAAGGAGTGTGCAAGACATGTATACTGACAACTACAAAATATTGATTAAATTAAACAAGATACGAATGGAAAGACACCATGTTCAAGGATAAGAGGACATAATTTGGTTAACATGACCTTATTATCCAAAGCAATCAACAGATTCAATGCAATCTTTCCCAAAATCCCAATGGCATTTTAAAAACCAAAAGTAGAAATAACAATTCTATAATTCATATTGAACCACCAGAGATAACAAATAAGTGAATGAATCCTGCAAAAAAAGAACAGAGGTGGAGGCATTACACTTCCTGATTTAAAATATATTACAAAGCTGCAGCAATCAAAACCGTATGGTGCTGGCATAAAGAAAGCACAGAGATCAACAGATCAGAAGAGAGAACTCAGAAATAAACCCATGCTTATACAGTCAACTGATCTTTGATAAGGATGCCAAGAACACATGAGGGAAAGGATAGTCTCTTTAACAAATGGTACTGGAAAAATTAATCAACCTAACTGGATTAAAGATTTAAATGTAAGTCCTGAAACAGTAAAATTCCCAGAAGAAAACATAGGGGAAAGCCCTCATGATGCTGGTCTTGGCAATGATCTCATGGAGATGGCACCAAAAGCACAGGTAACAAGACCAAAACTAAACAGGTGGGACTACTTCATCCTAAAAGCTTCTGTAGAGTGAAGGGAACAATAAAATAAGTGAAAAGGCAACCTACAGAATGGGAGAAAATCTTCGCAAACCATGTATTTAATAAAGGGTTAATCTCCAAACTATATAAGGAAGGCCTACAATTCAATAGCAAACAAACAAGCAAAACAAAAAACCCCTCATAACTCAGTTAAAACATGGGCACAAGACTTGAAAAGACATTTCTCTAGAGAAGATATACACACAGGCTACAGGTGTATGAAAAAATGTTTCACATCATTAATCAACAAGGAAATGTAAATCAAAACTACAACGTGATATCAAATTGCACTCAGTAAGGTGGCCACAATCAAAACGCAGAAAATAACAAGCGTTGGTGACGATGTGGAGAAACTGGAACTCTGTACACTGATGATGGGAATGGAAATGTATACAGCCACTATGAAGAACAGTACGAAGGTTTCTCAAAATATTAAAAACAGAGAGGCGCCCGCATGGCTCAGTTACACATCTGACTCTTGATCTCTGCTCAGGTCATGATCTCACGATTCATGAGTTCAAGCCCCGTGTCAGTCTCTGCGCTGATGGTGCGGAGCCTGCTTGGGATTCTCTCTCCCTATCTCTCTGCCCCTCACCTGCTTGTTCTCTCTCTCTCTCTCTCAAGATAAATAAATAAACTTAGAAACATTAAAAATATTAATATCATATGATCCAGCCGTTCCCCCTTCTGGGCATACATTCAAAACAACTGAAAACAGGATCTTGAAGGGATACTGGCATCCATGTTCACTGCAGCATAATTCACAATAGACAAGAGGTAGAAGCCGCCTAAATGTGCACTGGCACATGAATGGATAAAGACAATGTGTACATACACACAATGGAATAGTATTCATCCTTAAAGAAGGAAGGAAATCCTGTCATAGGTTACAACATGAATGAGCTTTGTGGACATTATGTAAGTGAAATAAGTAAATCACAAAAAGATAAATAAATCACTCCACTGTTCAATGAGCTGTTCAGTGAGTGGAGAGTTGTATTTTGCAAGACAAAAAAAAAAAATATGTACTTTCATTTAATCCAGCAATGATAAGCTCTTTGATCATGTGAACCGCCGAGAGGGTCCCGAATAGTGGCTTATACAAGTTGTACAATTAATGCTCAACTATTTTAAAAATGCATTGCCTTTTCCAGCCAAGTCCCTAATTTCTCACTTTCTTTTGATATTATTTGGATTCTCAAAATAAATGATACAGCGTGAATAAAAATATCTATACAATGGTGATTTTTACACAATTGTTGTCACACCAGACATGTGCCCATCCGTCCTGATTCTGAAACACGCCCCCAGTTAGTATATCCTCAGGCGTGGAATTGCTGCCGGCATCTAAAGCAAAGATGGGAAATAAATGCACATGTGCTTGTCATTTTCCCCTCTTTAATCCATGGCAGGCATGGACCATGTCACTTTCTTCTCCACTGAGCCCAGACATAGTATTTGAACTCTTCTCAACACAACCCTCCACAAAGCCACATTGATGGATTGGAGCTGGCATGTAAGATGAGGTCAACTTTCCATTCTTGGTTTAGGGTGTAATTTCCAGGTACATGAATTTACATGGAAGGGTCCGTCAATCAAAATAATATGCATACCAAGGAGAGCACACAGCACATTCAGACTCTGAATGGAGGAACGACTTACCTAACTGCGTCTACTCTGGGTGCTTAAAAAGTCTACTGGGAATGGGGCGCCTGGGTGGCGCAGTCGGTTAAGCGTCCGACTTCGGCTAGGTCACGATCTCGTGGTCCGTGAGTTCGAGCCCCGCGTCAGGCTCTGGGCTGATGGCTCGGAGCCTGTTTCCGATTCTGTGTCTCCCTCTCTCTCTGCCCCTCCCCCGTTCATGCTCTGTCTCTCTCTGTCCCCAAAATAAATAAAAAACGTTGAAAAAAAAATTAAAAAAAAAAAGTCTACTGGGACTAAGCATCTGCATATATATATTTTATATATGTTGCATATATAACAACATGAATATTCTAGACTTTGGAAGTAGCTTTAAAAGATAACAGAATTGTATTTTTAGGATATATAAATAATAATGTGAATTCTTTAACATTTACCATATATATGCATGTATTACAAAATATAAAGCGCATACAATGGAATCTGCTTTCAGCCTTTGATTCTCTCCCAAGATGGCACTGAAATGCTGGAGCCCAAGGGAAAGGGCTCCATGTACCTGTGTCCCACAATGCCTGTGTGCCACAGGCCAAGTATATTGAACATCTGTTTCTGTCTTCAAGGCTCAAAAGTTTTTTTGGGGTCACCTGGGTGGCTCAGTCGGTTAAGCATCTGACTCTCAGTTTCAGCTCAGGTCATGATCTCATGGCTTCGTGAGTTCAAGCCCTGCGTTGGGCTCTGCGCTGACATCAAAGAGCCTGCTTGGGATTCTCTCTCTCTCCCTCTCTATACCTCACCCGTTCACGCTATGTCTCTCTCTCAAAAAATAAATAAATAAATAAATTTAAAAAATGTTTTTTTGTTTTTATCTTTGCTAGGAAAAAGCACTTCTATCTTTTGCATCTGAGAATCTTTTGTGGTCTAACAATAGCATTTTTCTAACCTGTATTAACAGCAAGGTTTTTAAAAGTCATTGCGCTGGTTTATGTGTGTACGTGGGGGTGAGGTGATGGTGGCATTAGGCCGAGAAGGGGACAAGTACAGAGAGAAAATGCACATTAAAACTTATTCTTTCATTTAATCCAACACATGTTACTGAGCAACTGCTATGTGTCACGCACTTTCTAGACTCTACAAATAAAGCAGTAAATAAAACAAGCTTCCTGCCCTCCTGTACTTGACATTTTTGTCTGAGGAGATAAGAATGAACCCATAAGCAAGTAAAATATACTGTGTGTTTGTGAGGGATGAGGGTTATTTAGAAAAATAAGGCAGTGCAAGGGGATAGGTTATGTCCTGGCAGGGGTTACTATTTCTTACAGAAAGGTCCTAGAATGCATCAGTGATGACATTTAAGTGGAGGCCTGAAGGCAGTGAGGGTAGAAGCCTTGTGGGTAGTTACCTGAGGGAAGAGCTTTGCAAGCAGAAGCCATGGGCTGGAGCAAGTGTAGCTTGTTTGAGGAAGGCTAGGAGGCCACGTGGACTTTGAATTGAATGAAGGGAGAGGTGGGGGAGAGGAGGTCCTAGAGTTAGAGAAGTGTGGAACTGCTGGCCTATAGGTCATTCTAACATCTCAATTTTCTGAGAGGGTTGAGAAGGTTTTTCATGTTGGAGTAGAGGAATGGCCTGGTTGTAGCTCTCTGTTAAAAGGATCCCTCTGGCTGTTACCTCAATGAATCATCCTGCCATGGAAGGCCTTTAAGTGACATTTCACTCCACTGTGCTGGCACAAGTTGCCCTTTGGGAGCCTTTCTGGGCTCACTTTGGAGGCATGTAGGAATAATGGGAGTGAGATCTAGCTGATGCAGTTTGGCACTGAACTTTCTTGGCTCTACTGTTAGGGGAGACATTTGTGTTTCCCTAGAGATCTGTATAGACACCACAGTTCCCTCAGAAACACCCAATGTGGCTGCTTGAAGTCACTGTTGACTCATTAGAGCACCTACGCCAACCAGCTTGTTGGGGGTGTGAACAAAATTCCAGAGCGCTCTCCTTCCATCATCTCTACTTGGCTCTCGCCATTTCCGGTAGCAAGGGCCTCCTGGGAAAGCCTAGCTGTCAGGATAACTGCCCCGAATGGAAGTCTGTGTTGAAGGGCACTTTGTGTGGCCCAACAACCACCCGCCCTAAAACAATAACTAGGTCTACGGGCCCTGAGTTAGCTTATGGAATTTGGAGAGGTTCTGCCCTATTCAGCTGTCTCGAAGCAAAATCTGCCTGGCTACTTTGGAAAAGACACTTCCCCCTGCTTCAGGCTGTCTTTCTTGTCAGAAATAAGTCTTTCACTTTGAAGTTGGTCACTGAAGGTCCACTTTTTGGGAGAGGTCAGCGCTCCTTGTAAGTTCCCTTGAAATCTAAGGTCAGAAAACACCAGGAAAGGAGACTCTATATTGCAGATCCTGCATTTCAGCTGACTTCCTTGTCCAGCTATATAGTCATGCTTAAGAAGTCACAGAACCGTACATTGTACAGAATCATCTCTGACCTGTCTCAAGGCTCCAGGTTCACACAAATATAGCTCAACCTGACAGACTTCTAAATTTCAAGAATGAGACCCACTGGTTTTCCTGTTGTCTTCCCTTCTAAGGAGTTCACTGAAACAGCATATATCCCACAGATCGAGACATGCGGAACTCAGCATCCACCATGTTCTCCTCTTTCCCCTGCATACACCTTCATATCAACTTTTCAATTTACCTGAAGATGAAAGACAGAGACAGAGACAGAGAGATCCTGGAACTGTCAGAGTTTTAAAACGGGAAGTACCCTTGACAGACTAGAAGGAAAGAGATAAACCAGGACTTGTTACTGCTGTAATTTCACTGAGGTTAGGTGTGGTTTTTTTTTTTGTTTTGTTTTGTTTTGACTTGTTTTGCCTTTTTTCACTTGGTTGTTTTGCAGCCTTGGCATTATGGGGGAAAAATAGAATGTCAATAAATTCAACTTTGACCATCTATTCAATGAGTTATTTCCTAGGACTAGTAGGAGGGGAAAAAAAAATGAAGCGGGCGAGGCAGTCTAAAGGGAGACCGTGTAAATGACTTGTAACTAAGGGGATATGACCCTCTGCATAATTCATAATCATTAGTCTAAGTGACACTTCTGCAGTCACTCTGTCAGGGCGTTCTAATATGGCGGGGCTGAAACCCAAACAGTCCACTCAGCAGCAGGCTCCGTGAGATCAGGTTTCTCTGAAAGACAACTCCCTGAAAGGCTAGATTTGGGTTGCAGGTTTTTTTTTTTTTTTTCAACAGAAGATGCTGGCTCAGCTTCATCGTGTGTGCAATTTAAGGGTTGCTCAAGTGATTCTTTAAAACTGCATAAAAGCATTTCTGCTGTGCCTGGGAGACAGTATTGCTATAATGTTCTGTGCATACATCTGCATGATTTCTCAGAGCTAATTCAAATTTAATGCATTGGTAATTCCTTTTCTGCCGAAGCCACCCAGCAGTAATCTGAAGGTTACAGAATGATCTTCCAGCTCAAATAACACTTTTAGACCAGCATAAATGGAGAGGCAGGAATATAATGGGCAGAATTAGGCTCACGAGGAGACTCTACCCTCATTACCACTCTGAGTGAGGCTGACCAGAGTTTAGAATGTTTTTAGAAGGATAGTCGTAACAGAGGTTTAATAAAACCGGAAGTCAAGCTACAGTGGTCTTTTGTCAGAGATGGTGTAATAACAAAAATGACAGCATGTGAACAACTTAGAAAATATTTCCCTAACAACTGCAAAGACTATTCTTAGGCTAAAATTAAAGCTTTGGCTAAACCACTTAGAAGAAACCAATTCACAAATTTATGGGACGTCCGAGAATAATAATTTAGCTCGGATGTCATAAAAATATTGACTCCTAATTACAGTCCATATGAATAATCAAATGAATAAAGTGGGGAGTATTTTTTAAATTTTTAATAAGCTTCTAGATTTTATAATAAAATTAGATTTCTATAGAAAAAATCTTAAGATAGTACAGTGTTCCCAGAGGCTGCAGGCCTATTTTCCCCACTTACTAACGTTTCACATTACTGTGGTACATTTATCATAATGGATGAACCAATATTAAGACATTATTATTAATTAAAGCCCACAGTGCATTCAGATTTCCTCAGTTTCTATCTACTGCCCTTTTTCCTGTTCCAAGATTCCTATCCAGGACACTACATGATACTTAGTTGTAATGTTGCCTTAGATCCCTCTCACCTGGGACAGTTTCTGAGACTGTCCTCGTTTTTGATGACCTTGACAGTTTGGAGGAGTACTGGTCAGGTGTTTTGTAGAGTGTCCCTGAATGGGGACTTGCCTGATGTTTTGCTCATGATTAGGGTTATAGAAAAGACCACAGAGGACAAGTTCCATTCTTAACACATCATATCAAGGGTACAGGCTATCAACATGACTCATCACTGTTGTTGTTAACCTTGATCATCTGGCTGAGGCAGTGTTAATCAGGTTGATCTTTCTTTCCCCTTTCTATACTGTATCTTTTGGGAAGTGATTACAATGTGCAGCCCACACTTAAGGAGTGGGGAGTTATACAGGTAATACCTACCTGAATTATTTGGAATTGTCCTTCCGAGGAAATTTGCCTATTCTCTCCCATTTATTTGTTCAATCAATTATTATAATTATTATCAACATATTAATATGGATTCATGGATGTTTATTTTATGCTTTGAGTTATAATCCAATACTATTTTATCATTCAATTCATTACAGTTTTGGCCATCTGGAACTTTTTCAGCTGGCATCTATGTCCCTTTGAGGTAGAGGGTTTTTGTTTTGTTTTGTTTTGTTTTTAGTTTTTTTCTTGTTTGTTTTCTTTATTGAGAACTTTCTCACTTCTGGCACTACAAAATGTTCCCACCTCATCTTGCATATTTCCTGTCCAAATTCTAGAATCAACAATTTCTCCAAGGTGCCTGGCTCTCTTTAATGGAGAACAGAATCAGAAAAAATCTGGGCAGCAGATACGCTGGTTGCTCCTGTGATATCATGAATACCAACCTTTCTATGTACTCTCTGCTGAAAAAGCAAGGAAACACATGTATACTAATTCGCGTATGTTAATGTATCTATAAATGTTTCTATATGTAACCATCTGTGTGTACGTTAAAGTGTAACATGCGTTCATACCGAGGTGTCCCAACCTAACATTCATCAATCACTGTAGATTCCTCCTTTGAGTCCCTATAGCCTCCCTCTCCAAAAGCAAGAAACGGAGCTAATTTAGGAGTATTTTCACTACTTCCTTCACGATCTAGATGAGGGTTCATAACTCAAAGTCTTTCCTTTCTGACGTCTGATCCTATCTTATCGGGTCTAGAATGCCTTTCCACTTCCGACTCAATACAATGACATTACTCAAAAGTAGAAAGGCAATGAGCTCATTGGCAATTTTCTGAAGTGAATCCATGCCAAGGACTGAACAGAGTCTTATCCTTAAATGTGATTCCCTCAAGGCTTAAAACATTGTGAAAGAGACTGCACGGCCATTTCTTACTCTACGGCGGTGAAACAAAAGCGTTTGGCTTCAAGTGTTGTCCAACCAGTAAACTTCATAGGATTAAAATCACTAAAAGCTGTTCTTTCCTGAAACCAAGTATTAGTCATTGGCAGATGTTATCTGTTAGTAAAAGGATTGCGACCAATAAATGCTGGGGATCAAGGCCCTACTTAATACAAAAACCTGACATCATCTGTGTCACTTACAAATCTGGTATTAATTATTTGATAAGCTTGGGGCTGATTTTGTAACACAGACATTTTGTTGTATGAATGGTGAATGTCAAGGATGACTTATTACCCTGAACACATTGAAAAGGAAGGATAATATGATTTCTTAGAGGAAAGACCCAAAGGCAGCTGTACCAGAGAGTCAATTACTGTTGTGTGCAGACTTATTTTCCTGCACAAGACTTATTTTCCAGAGCCAGAGAAAAAGAACAAGGCATATGAGTATCTCCATAGTGATGATGTTTTGGGTTCTCTAAATTTTGGATTACAAATCTCGGGAAAGAGAACACAGAGGAAAGGGAGGATTCCTGCTTAGCCATCTGAAAGCAGGGTCTTTTCTTCCCTATAATGAATTCATGAGGTTTCAGTCCACAAAAACACCCCTTAATAGAGTATCGAGTTGAGAGGACACGAAGGATGTCAACATTATCATTTAACACAGCTGGATTTTCTATCGTAACAACATTATGAAGAGAAATCTCAGAACATAAGTTGTATAATTCACTGCTTTGTTTGTTTGTTTTTTGAGAATACAAGATATGTTGAATGCGGCTCATTATGGAAAGAGCAAATCAACACAGAATCAGAAACCAAATTTTATGAGATGGAGTACACAGTATGGCATATAGATATTTCCTTCAAGTCTAGTTTATAATGTGGTTATTTATCCCCCAAAGAGGAGCGATCTTTGAATCAAAGAGGGTAAACCGAAGGCAAGCATGTGGTCCCCGAGCAGATCTCTGCCTGTCTGCAAAGGCAGAGATTTACAAAAGGAAATGATGTCTCTGGAAGAAACAATCCTTTTCTGCTCTCGGTTGATCTGTTCTCTGAAAACTGTAAATTGTCCATATCCGATGTTGACAATTTTCTAAACAATATTGTTACTAAGAATGCAGTTGTGTCTCTAGTAGAGTCACGTATCACACAGGCAAACCGGCACATGTTTTTCTGAACATAAACACACGTTCCACAGTGGTAGGGGGTCGACGAGGCAGGACGTTAAGAGGATATATCCAAAAGCTGCATAAGAAATGCTGAGGTTCAGCTGGCCTCTGAGGCCTGGTGTTAGAAGGAGGTCACGTGCATGATTAGAGAGGGACGTACAAAGGCAGAACCTGCTGTACTGCCTGATTCTGTTAGACCTGGTGAAGCAAGGCACACCCAGCGAATTAGCTGCTATGGGGACTCTAGGGTCCCTTTGGAGACACTGCTTAGTCTTTCGGGGATTCTTTCTTTTTTTTTTTTTTAATTTTTTTTTTTTAACATTTTTTAATTTTATTTTTGAGACAGAGACAGAGCATGAACGGGGTTGGGGCAGAGAGAGAGGGAGACACAGAATCGGAAGCAGGCTCCGGGCTCTGGGCCATCAGCCCAGAGCCTGACGCGGGGCTCGAACTCACGGACCACACAATCGTGACCTGAGCCGAAGTCGGACGCTCAACCGACTGAGCCACCCAGGTGCCCCTCTTTCGGGGTTTCTAATACCACTCAATACAGTGATGACTAAGTAAGGGCCCATACTGTGCTGGAGACTCAGGCTGTGATAAATCTTTGAAAATACCATTGACATAGAAGTTAACCACTGTTCTTGATCCAGCTCCTTTTTTAAGCAGTTAAACGAACATGGTTGATTTAATCAGAATAAAGGACTGTTTGTTGAGAACTCATTGATAAGCATCCTGATTTCACTGAATTTACGTGGCTAAATACATACAGCAGCACTCCCTTTCACTCTGTCCCCCACCCCCCCGCCCCGCCCACAGTCTTGGTAGTCCATGCGTGACCACCCCGCAGGAGTGAAAATACTCCTAAATTAGCTCAGTTTCTTGCTTTTGGACTACCTCTTGGTAGTCCACGCATGAAAGCTCTTCTTCTCAGTTTTCTCGGGTAGGCTACAACTCAAGCCTGAAGGCCTGACTCCCCATCCAAAGAGTTTTTATTCCAGATGCTTCAAGAGTACATTTAATAGAGTAATTGAGAATAGAAGTCAAAAACAATAAAATGAAATGAGAACAGTAATAAAATATAAATTGGTCATTTCCTTTCCCATTTGACCAACCAGATTTTACCAAGGCTTCACTTTTAAAGACACAATAGTTTTCAGCCCCAAGATAACGTCGAGATCTATTAGTATGGTATAAAAATGTCTTCAGGGGTGCCTGGGTGGCTCAGTCGGTTAAGCGTCCGACTTTGGCTCAGGTCATGATCTCGCGGTTTGTGAGTGTGAGCCCCAAGTCGGGCTCTGTGCTGACAGCTCAGAGCCTAGAGCCTGCTTCGGATTCTGTGTCTCCCTCTCTCTCTGCCCCTTCCCTCCTCATACTCTCTCTCTCTCTCTCTCTCTCTCTCTCTCTCTCTCTCTCAATAACAAGTAAACATTAAAAAAAATTTTTTTAAAAAATGTCTTCAAAATCAGTGTCCAAAGATGGCTAGACATATAATGAAAAGATGCCCAATCTTACTCTTTTTAAGAGACAGAGACATAAAATAACCCAGATGTGAAATTTGACTTATTTCATTAGTAAATTTGAAAGCGTTCATGATATCCAAAGCTGCCAGGTCAGTGGGAAGAAGAATACATTTCATAAACTGTTGAGGGAAGCAAAAATTGTTGGAAAGATTCTGAAGAGTCATTTGGCCAAGATATTTATATACCAATATATTAATATAAATTATATCTAACACTGTAATCAACAAAAACCCAGAAAGCAGTGCAAACAAGTATCAACCAAATCAGTTGTTTCAACCCTATAGTGAAATATTATGCAGCTGCTAATAATACTCAGATCGGTGTATGTTGTTATGGGTGGGTCCCACAAATACGTCATAATGCCCCCCAAACCATCAAGATGCAGAAAAGCATGAAGAGAATAACTTATTTAAAAATTCAAGTTATTCGGGGCGCCTGGGTGGCGCAGTCAGGTCCGACTTCAGCCAGGTCATGATCTGGTGGTCCGGGAGTTCGAGCCCCGCGTCGGGCTCTGGGCTGATGGCTCAGAGCCTGGAGCCTGTTTCCGATTTTGTGTCTCCCTCTCTCTCTGCCCCTCCCCAGTTCATGCTCTTTCTCTGTCCCAAAAATAAATAAACGTTGAAAAAAAATTTTTTTAAAAATTCAAATTATTCAAAATACATTTTCCTTAAGGGAAACTCAAGACACTATTAACAATAACTCTCTTTGGAGAGAGACATCGGAAAAGAGAAAGTGGGGGGTTTTACTTCCTTCTGGTCTTTTTATGTATGATGTAAAAAATCCATACACGTTTGTGATTTTGCTTAGAAAAACTGTTAACAGGTTAGTTGGATTTGAGATTATGATTCATTTTATCTTTTGCTTTCTGATTCTTATTTTATATATTTACAAGTTTGTAACGTTTGCTATTTAAAATTTGGATGGGGGGTTGGGGCACCTGGGTCGCTCAGTTGGTTGAGCATCGGACTTCGGCTCAGGTCATGATCTCGTCGTTCCTGAGTTGGAGCCCCGCAGCTACAGTTCCTGACAGCTTGGAGCCTGGAGCCTGCTTGGGATTCTGTGTTTCCCTCTCTCTCTGCCCCTCCCCCACTCGCACTCTGTCTCTCTCTCTCTCTCTTTCAAAAATAAACATTAAGGGGCGCCTGGGTGGCTTAGTCGGTTAAGCGGCGGACTTCGGCTCAGGTCATCATCTCGCGGTCCGTGAGTTCGAGCCCCGTGTCGGGCTCTGTGCTGACAGCTCAGAGCCTGGAGCCTGTTTCGGATTCTGTGTCTCCCTCTCTCTGCCCCTCCCCCATTCATGCTCTGTCTCTCTCTGTCTCAAAAATAAATAAACGTTAAAAACAATTTCAAAAATAAACATTAAATTTTTTTTTTAAATTTTGGATCAAATAAAGCCTAAGTGTCTTTTTAGCTTCATTTTCCACTCCCACAACTTAACTTGCTATTTTTAAAATGGGTCATATATTTTCATTTCTTCGCATATAATGCTTCCTGCTGGGAATACTTTCCTCCCTCTTTGTGAATCTGGTAAACTCCCCTCCATCATTTCATACCAACTCAAATATTCTACGTCTGTTTGGATCTTGGTATATGTGCTGTTTAACATCGTGCCGACAAAATGTTATTTGGCAGTAACCTTTTTTCCCTAAAATGCTCAAAGTATGATGGCACTATTTCAAAACATGCTTAATACCAGGAATTAAAGAACCAGGTTCTCTTATAAGCTGCTATTGGTGAAGTCTGTAATAGCTTTGGTTTCTGTAATCAATCTGTGATACGCTGAATCTAAAGACATTTGATAGCAATAGTATAACGATACTCATGTCCCTGTTTCTGCTTTACAGAGCCATCTAGCTTCACCCCAAATCCTCCCCTATGTGAAATACCTCTCCCTGCTTTTAATGGACATTAGACATGCGAGCGAGGGCTCAGATTTTCTTTTTCTTTAAACCTGCAGGGTAGAATGTAGCCGCAGAACTGAGGCAGAAGTAATGGAGAGCACTGCGTGAGAAATTTACATTATTATCTGGCAGTAGATTGGTTTACTTACTCTGTACCCACCAGCTCTATCCCCTGATAATCACCTTCACACTTAGCTGCACTTCAGAGCTTGTTTACCGTGTTGCAATGATGTTTATTCCCTGAGTTTATTTGATGTCGGCCATTTGAAAACATTATCATTTAAATTGGTTCCTGTAACTAATGAGCATATGTTTCATGTGTGTTTCACAGGAATGAGCCAGTGGAAGTATCGGTGTGTGAGGGCTGTAGGTAGTCATTTTCGCTGCAGTGTAATGTCAAATTTTAAACTGTTCGGGTGCTAAGGGGGGGGGGGGCGGAGAACTGGCATGAAATGATAACAGAATTTTATGAGAACTAAAGAAAAAAAATTGAAACCAAAGCTGAGATCATTTATAAGCTAACTTAAGGGAAATCTTGAATGCAAAATGCTTAAAACTTGCTTTGGGACATTGTGAATCTATTGAATGACATAAGTATTCCCTTCAAACTTGCTGGAGGGAGGTGACAAGAATGTCAAATTCCTCTCTACAAGCGCTGATTGCTGTAGTGGGTTACACTGAGTGCAAGTGTGCAGAATATAGTTGTCTGTAATGACACTGTGGAGGGCAATGCTTGGTACGCAAATCAATCCCCCTCCGCTATAAGAACATGAAACAACTGCATTGGAAGCAAAGAGAAAGAGAAAGGTAATTAGGAATGAGATGTAGGAATGTGAAATACAATTCCATGGCACCAGACCATTAAAAAATATCAAGTGCAAATTAGCCACGCAGTATCTCTCCAATGATCTTCTGGAAAGCACACCCCCCTATTTCCCTGGACAATCACATTCTCCCTTGGACTCTGCTCAGTGTTTTGGATAAGGCTGACTTCTTCCTTGACCAGAGGTGGGCAGGTAAGGAGGGCTGCCATTCGTAATCTTGTATTCTCTTGGCCACAGACACTTGCTCGGTGATTGGCGTGTGACCCAGTCAGAAAGTCAGTGAAATCCAAGATATCTGGCAGGGATCTCTGAGACAAACATGTGCCCATTTTCCTACAGACCCGGACCTAGGATAGTATAGCTCTGACAGGCAAAAGGGACAAGAGTTGAGCTCCCATCTGAAGAAGGATCAGGTCTTAGGGCACTCAGCCACGGATGAAGCTCGATCTATAC
The DNA here is from genome assembly GCF_022837055.1 of Prionailurus viverrinus. Lineage (NCBI taxonomy): Eukaryota > Metazoa > Chordata > Mammalia > Carnivora > Felidae > Prionailurus > Prionailurus viverrinus. The sequence continues at coordinate 103,687,629 of NC_062561.1, forward strand.
AGGACTTCTTAGTAACATGACCCAATAACTTGACTTTTGCCTATTGGGGTTTAGCTTGGATTTTTCGGTCTCTTGCAGTGAAAAGCATTCTGATACGCTATCTAAATATTCAGATCAATGTTTCCTTTAAAACATGGACATAATTAAAGTGTGATGGTCTTCAAAACATTGAACCAGATAACTCCCTAAGGTTCTTTTCTCTACTAAGGACAGCTGAACCTAGAATCCAATCCTAATGTCAATGGACCATAAAAGAAGAGGTTAGACTAGAGCTGCAGACAATACGGCTGGCATCGTTACTGGTTTTTCATCACACTTTCAGCTTTGGATGGTATTTTCATGATCTATACATACGTATAATTAAAACGTCAATTGCACTCCTTTTGCTAGAGTGAGTGTAGCAAACGACCCCTTATTAAACAAGCAAGAATTTAACACTTTAAACAGTTTTTTTTTTAAACAAATGAAATGCTTTAGTTTTTTGTTTTTTTGTTTTTTTTTTTTTTTTTGGTCAAAGGGCTACAAAAGCTCAAATGATATTATTGGCATTTAAAAATTTTTTTTTCAATGTTTATTTATTTTTTTGGGGACAGAGAGAGACAGAGCATGAAGGGGGGAGGGGCAGAGAGAGAGGGAGACACAGAATCAGAAACAGGCTCCAGGCTCTGAGCCATCAGCCCAGAGCCGGACGCGGGGCTCGAACTCACGGACCGCGAGATCGTGACCTGGCTGAAGTCGGACGCTTAACCGACTGCGCCACCCAGGCGCCCCTATTATTGGCATTTTAAAACTCTGTTATAAATATGTGCTATATTTAAATGAGTCCCTGACAATTATTCCTAACTATAAAATACACTAAATGGAATGTACACTTAATGACAGCACATCACTTTTCATGGTACAATAAACTTTGAAAGCATTTGCTACAATAAAAAAAAAACAACAACAACATTCATAAACCTCAGCTTGGGAAGGTTGGGAAGTGGATTTTCATTAATAGCTTCTAAACACTGCTCTAGAAGGATGGCTGGCCAAGAAGGACAGATAGTCATGCACACAAGATGCTACAGAATAAATATCAGTGTCCCCTCTCCCTAATTCATATGTACGTAACTCACCTATGTACACACAGGGACACGATGTCTAGAAAGCTCAAAGTTTAGCAAAGCTAAGCAACAAATTGTTTAGGAATATGAGCCAGATTTCCTTTTACAAAGGAAACAGCAAAAGCAACAAAAGCAAAAGTAAACTAGTGGGACTAGATCAAATTAAAAACCTTTTTGCATAGCAAAGGAAACTAATAAAAATGCAACCTGTTGAATGGGAGAAAATACCTGCAAATCGTGTATCTAATCAGGGATTGATATCCAAAGTATACAAAAACTCACACAATCCAACAGAAAACAACAACAGTCAATCAACCCAATTAAAAAAATGAGCAGATAATCTGAGGAGACATTTTTCTGAAGAAGACACACAGATGGCCAACAGGTACATGAAAAAATGCTCAACATCACTTATCATCACGGACATGCAAATCAAAACCACAGTGGGCTATCACCTCACACCTGTCAGAACCACTATGACGAAAACCACAAGAAATAACAAGTGTTGGCGAGAATGTGGAAAAAGGGAACCTTCGTGCCCTGTTGGTAGGAATGTAAACTGTTGCAGCCACCATGGAAAACAGCACGGAGGTTCCTCAAAAAATGAAAATAAAACTACAATATGATCCATCAATTTCACTTCTGGGTGTTTATTCAAATAAAACAAAACCACTAATTCCAAAAGATACATGCATCCCCCTGCTCAGGGCGGCATTAATTACAATAGCCGAGATATTAAAGATATTACCAACAGATGAATGGATAAAGACGTGGCATATATACACAATAAAATATTATGCAGCCAAAAAAAGAAGATCTTGTCATTTGCCCAACATGAGTGAACCGTGAGGGCATTCTGCTAAGTGAAATAAGTCAGAGAAGAACAATGACTGCCTGATCTCACTTATATATGAAATCTAAAAAAAGAAAACAAAACACCAAGTGCGCAGATACAGAGAAGAGGTTTATGGTGGCAAGAAATGGGGAATGGGGGTAATATGGGTGAAGGGAGTCAAAAGTACCGATTTCTAGTTATGACATAAGTCATGGGAATATATGTATAGCATAGTGACTGTAGTTAGTAATATCATATTGCATCGTTGAATGTTGCTCAGAGAGTCAATCTTACAAGGTCTCATCAAAAGAACATTTGTACCTATGCATGGTAACGGATATTAACTAGGCTTAGTGTGGTGATCTTTTCATAATATATGCAAATACTGAGTTATGGTATACACCTGAAACGAATTTATCAATTATACTATATACTTCAGTTTAAAACAAAAACAAAAACAAAAACAAGCAAAGGAGAAGTAAAGCCAAATTCAAGATGGTAGTCATCTATTTGGGGGCAGGGAGTAGGCAAGGGCATGGTGAAGGATCTCAGAACAAGTTCCCCATGGTTTTGGTGATGTTAGCTGCATGTCGGTCTTGGGTTTGTTGATGGCATTGCTAGTGTTTATTTTGACTTTTTGCTCCGTAGTATATTTTTTAGTTTCATATATTCCTTTGTTACGTATCAAATACTGCATAATAAAAAAAAAACCAAAGACACCTGGCTAGCAATTTATATGTGCAAACAACTTTGAGTATGTAAATCTAATAGTTAAGGCACTATTTGCTGAGATACAGGTTATTTGATAATTCATAGGCAAAATTCAGTCCGACCATTCAAAACGTATTAAAATTCAGGATTTAATTTGGGTAGAAATGGACAGACTCTCAAATGCAGGATTATCTCTAACACCTTAAATGCTTCTCTTCCTATTTTTTGACATATACCAAACTAGTGGCAAAAAGAGAATACTGGTAAAGTATAGAAGAAACCTCAGTGGCCACTTTTTCTTCCTAAAGTTTACTTAAACTGTGAATTGAACTATTTCTTCTTCGCCAGGTATGATCTTCTCTCCCTTTTTTTTTTCTTGCTAAGGAATTATTTTCTTAAGCAGACTAATATACCCATTAAGAACAGCCGATCCAGGCTTACAAAAAATTCTGTCACTTCCTGGTTTGTATGAATCTGTGGCAAGTTACTTCACCTCTTGAAACTTCCCTTTCCTGATCTATAAAATGAGGTTAGTAATAGTACCTACCTTGCTGAGCCGTGAAGATTAAATGAAACAAATGACTATAATAAAAACAAATGTCTATAATAAACTTGGTCTCAGGCCTGGCAGCTAGTAAACATTCAATAGATTTTAATTATTATAATTATTATGCCAGCAAGCATGCGGTAGTTAAAGCTGGTAAAAAATTGCTCTTAGATATCAGAGGAAAACAAAAAAAAAAATCACCCGCCTTCCAAAGGTTAAGACCTCGCATGTACACTTAGATTTGAATTCTCTGGAGGGTCACAAAAGAGCCAAGCATCCACATGGCTGGGTTTCCTGTCTCAGCGTGCAGCACTTTCCTTGAAGTTAGAGGTTGGACCAGGCAGGAAGACCAAAGCATTTTGTAAGTCGAGTAACAAATCCATCCACACTTATTTTTCATGATTCGGGACACATGACAGCTTAAAGAAGTGGTAACAAGAGAACTCTCTGGTATTTTGAAATTCTAGGCCAGTCCCTAGCATCTGTTCTATGAAAGTATCTGGGTGCCTGGTTGGCTCAGTCAGTTAAGCGTCTGACTCTTGATTTCTGCTCAAGTCATGATCTCACCATTCACGAGATACAGCCCCAGATTGGGCTCTGTGCGGTCAAGGCTCTGTGCGGTCAATTCTCTGCTTGGAATTCTCTCTCTCTCCCTTTCTCTCTGCTCCTCCCCCATGTGTGCTCTCACACTCTCTCTCTCTCTCTCAAAATAAAATAAACTTAAAATAAACAGAACAAAAGAAAGCAACATCAAAATGAATATTCTTCATGTTCAGGCCTCTTTAATATAGCAACCAGTTCTATGCAGCTAATTAAAAGCAGAAATGGGACATAAACTGTGGATAATTGGGTAAAAGTAACACTCCATTGAGCATGTTGCTATGTGCCAGCACAGCCCAGGCCCGGGGCTAGTCACAGCCATAAGCAAACCGTGTCCGGATCATGTGCCACTTGTCGTTTGCTTTGTGCCGTGAAGGTCTATTTGTAGTCTTGCGGAGGGACAAAATAAAAATTTATTTGATCCTCTCTACCAAGGGTAATTATAAACCAAATTGAAGTACCTGTGAACTTCAGGAAAGTTCATCCAAACTTTTCTTTGTTACACTTCCTGTTTCTTTCTGCCTTTCCTGCGTTCACAAGGGTTTTGTTCCAAGCAGATCCAACGATGTAACACGAACGGCTTTGTTCTAATTTCCAGCTGGATAAGTCACAGAGTGTGGCACAGTTTGGTAGAGCAGATTTCAGCGTGATTTACAGTGTGAAATCTACCTCAAAGAGGATCATAAAAGCGAAGCTGCCAGATGATTGATTCCGAATTAAGTTGGGGTTTCACGTGCTGTCACGTTTGGGGTGCTAGTTAAAAATGGGTTTCTCTTTCCCATTTTCACACCCTGCATGAAAGTCTGCGATTTCTCTGTGGTTTCCTGACTGCAAGACTTCCGTCTGTTTGGCTTTCTTCCTGTGAACTCTGACACTTTGGGCTTTGGCTATTGATTATGTGACTGACTTGGGAAGTGGTCTCGAGTAATCTCAACGTGTGTATGTATTTGTCTAGATGGCTGTGTGTCTGTATGTGTGTGCACATCTGATGGACATTGTGAGAAGACAAGGATTATAACGTTTGGTATTCTGTTTTCACTATCTAAATCCTACCCAAGACAACAGGGAAAACCTCAGTAATTTGAGAAGCATGGCTCACCACTATCTGGACAAGTCTGGGTTATTTGATGTTTTAATTAAACAGCAAGAGGGTATTTATTCGGCTAGGGAATCAGGGCTACTTAGAATGGTGAGCCATTTTGACTAGATTCATACTGACTTAATGAGTTTTTTTTTTTTTTGCTGTTTGTTTCCCCCAAAGGATAAAATTGAGTGGAAAAGGATTGTTCACATCCAATATAGCTTGTCTCTTTCCCCTCAACCATCCTGATTCCAATTTCTAGTTTCCTTTGCTGTAATGAGGTTCAAGAAGATCTACACCGGGAGCCCATCATCTTGAACATTTTTCCCCCATTAAGATGGAAGGAGACTTTGTGAACAGTAGCTTCATACTCTGACGTCTAACCTGGTAATCCCAAGAAGGTCCATCAATTTAAGAAGCATGACAGAACCGCCAAGTTAATAATTGGTTTTATGCATCTGGTCATCACAGGTTTGTATAAAAAAAAGTTGTAAATGTGTATAAATGCATATATGTTATACAGGTCCCTCTTTCCTTTCTGAATCATGAGTAGGTTACATAGAGGCCTTATGTAAGCTCTTAGAAGAATTCCTACTTGTGTTTATGTGGGCTCCATTGCCCTAAGAGTGCTCAGGTCTTCCTCAGAAGCAAAGAGCATGGGACCCATTCGAGTGCTGCCTGGGCCGTCAATACTCAGGCTTTGCCTAGCTGCCAATGCAGACGTGGATTCCAGAGCATTTGAGGTTATGGGGATAAATAATGTAGTCCCCCACGGAGAATACAGTAGGGTTGTTTCTTGTTTTGAAATAACCTGTGGTAAATTTGTTTCTATAGTAGCGGGGACTTCTTAAAAATGGGTTCCCAAATATCCTGGAGCATGCTGGGTCCATGAGAATCTTATAACAGTCCGAAGGCTGGAAGAGGGAGCACGGAATCCTTCTTGAACTTTGTTAGGTGCTTGTCTCTCCCAGTCCCCAGAACAGTTCTGTGAGGCAAACAAACATCTCCCTGATGGTGAAGTTCATCAAGGGGTTAATTTGCCTGCCTGAAGCCAAGGAAGAAACTGAAGGAGGAGAATCTGAATCCAAGTCTGATTCCTAAGGGGGAGGGGGGTTCCTACTGCATCGTGTGTGCTGTGCCTGGAGCTCTCGTGCTGGGATTGGAGGATACGGTCAGGTGTTAGAATGAACAGATGGTTTATGAAAAAGAGACTGAAGGTGATGGTTGGTCATAATCTGTAGAGTGCTTTTCTTTCTATTTCTTTGTGGCAGTAATTATTTTTACTCTGTCACAGTGTTCGAATGCTATCCTACGAAGACAGAGGCTTCCCAACAAGTTTCCTTAAATTATACTTTTAACGGAATTACAGAAAATGTCATACGAAGGGGGTGCTTTTCCGACTTGAAAATGATCCACACTGGGGCTAAGCAGGATCCTTGCGAGAAACTTTTGCTCCTTATGCCCAGAAGGCTGGTTTTTTAATTAATCCGTAAAGAAGCAAGTAAGTACATATAGACAATGCGTTGCAAATCATATGGCATATTCTATTCACAAACTACAATCGAACACGTGATTTTCTCTTTCCTTTTCTTTTACCTCTGGGAGACATTTTGCTTTGGTAGGGTATGCTTTTCATAGAAAACGAGTTGTTCTCCTCTCCCTCACTCTTTTACGCACACACACACACACACACACACACACTCATTCTTGATTTCACTTTTAAAAGACATTCTTGAGCGTGGCGGGAGGACAACGCAGCACAGGCAGCAGGGCTGAATGAGGATAATGAGAAGGGACAGAATCAGGTCAGAGAGCTGGATATTAAAACTTGATAGGCATGATTGTTGGACAAACACTTGATAGGTTTTTAAATTATCATTATGGGGTATGAAAAATTCACATATAGCTACAGTGAGATTTTTATAATGGATGCTTAAATAATATAGTCTTGTTTCTGATCAGAAAGTAACACGTAGTTGTTTGGAAAACATATCTGCAAGGAAGAAGATAAAAATCACCCAATCCCACCATGCTGAGACAAAAGTGTTGAATATATTAAGACTGTGATGTATTTCGGAATTTTACCATATCACTGCGAGGCAAATAAATAAATAAAAGACTAAAAACCCATATATTATTCCTGAAGACTCTGTCCTTGAATGCTTGTAGGAAACCAAGATGATAAAAAATGGTACACCCCCTGTAAATAGATTCAGACTGCACTACTGAAGTCAGAAGTTTTAGCAATTTGTACTATGCCTTGGTTCGTTTTTGAGGGTAGGCACCAATGAAACTGGAGATATTTAGGGTACTGAACCCAGTGTTGGTTCTGGGTGCAACACCACCGTTCTGTGGTTCATCTGCTTTTCCTATGCTTTGCAGACACTGGCAAACGCATGCCATGCTGAAATGTGAAATTTATAATTAATGATGTTTAACTTCTTATAAAAAATGGAATTTATAGTAACTGAAAAGCCCAGGAAATATTACAAAGGAGTAAAACTATCGATGGGCATTCAAACACTTACATTTACTGTGCAAATACATTTGATTTTAATCCTGGAAAAATCCTTTCACAAGGTATATATATGTCAAATCATCTTGCGTGCACTTTAAATATTCTACAATTTTATTTGTCTATTATACATGTCCATAAAGCTGGGGGAGAGGGGCGCCTGGGTGGCTCAGTCGGTTAAGCATCCGACTTCAGCTCAGGTCACGATCTCGCGGTCCGGGAGTTCAAGCCCCACGTCAGGCTCTGGGCTGATGGCTCAGAGCCTGGAGCCTGCTTCCGATTCTGTGCCTCCCTCTTTCTCTCTGCCCCTTCCCTGTTCATGCTCTGTCTCTTTCTGTCCCCAAAATAAATAAACGTTAAAAAAAAATTAATAAAGCTGGGGAGAGGGAAGGAAAAAAAAGTCCATATTCTAACCCTTGGAACCTGTTGATATATTATCTTAGGCACAGCAAAAGACACTTTTGAGGATGTGACTAAACTTCCAGATCTTGAAATGAGGCTGTTATCTTGGACTATCCTGGTTCAATATAATCGCATGAGTCCCGAGAAGTGGAAGAGGGAGGAAGCAGGCGAGTTCATAAGAGAGAAATGACATAAGAGGGGCAAAACCTGCCATTGCTGTCTTTGAAGATGGAAGAAGGAGGTCCTGAGCCAAAGAACACAGGCAGCCCCAGAAGCTGGAAACAGCCCTCAGCTACACGCTGCAAGAAACTGAATTTTATCAACAATCTGAATGGGCAAGAAAATGGTGACCTCAATTCCCGAACTCCAAAGAAACGGATTCTCTCTTGGCATCTCCGGTAAGGAATACAATACCGGTGACACACTGATTTTAGCCCTGTGAGGGATATCTGATCAGCAGAACTGTAAGACCATGAATGTGTCTTGTCTTAAGGCTTTGAAGTTGTGGTGATTTGTGACAGCAGCAGCAGCAGAAAACTAATACCTGCTGCAAAGAGCTTGGACCGTTTTGCACTCTTATCAGCAAATGATGAGCTTGTTCCCCTACATCTTCACAGACACAAAGCGTTACCAGACTTGGAGATTTTTGTCCATCCAGAGGGTGAGAAGAGCACCTCTGTGCAACTTTAACTTGCATGTCTCTTGGTATGTATGAGGTCAAGTGCCTTTTCATGTATGTTTGCTTGTATTAAATGACTCTCTGTTCATGTTTGTTGCCCCTATTTCCATTGTGTTGTTGGCATTTAATCAAATTCTGGGTTCTTCACATATTCAGAAGATGTGGATTTTCTCTGTGATGGGAATTACAACTACTTTTCCCCCAAATCATTCAATTTCTGTGCGGGTTTGAAGGTGAACAGTGACACCTTCACTATTATCTCTAGTTTCTATGAAGTTTTCATCACATTGTTGTAGCTCCCAGGGTAACGCAAGCTAAAATATCACCAAGAGAACACAGTGTTTGAGGGAAGAAATAGAAAAACAAGCAACTGTTGAATAGACTTGCTTCTTTCTTCACTCTCTCACTTCCAGTCTGAATCACTGTCATGGCTCCTTTCTAAGGCTTTGGCCTCAAGTCCACGTATGGCTCCCAATTCTAGACTGGCTACCACCAGGAAGAAAAGATTTTGTGCACTACAATACAGAATCGCGGCAAATATGGTGTTTCGCATCAAAGTCTTTAATTAAAAGTTGCACCCTTAGACTTCAGCTGTCCAAGAACCCCACGTGTGGTGTTTCACATGAGCAGAGGCAGTGCTATCATTATTCGCAGTGAAACGCTGACAGGCCCTTCTCTGCAGTGACACCAGCCAGCTCAGGTTATAATTACCCTTGTTACATCATTGCTTCCCTTGCGACACGCAGCGCAAGCCAGCTCTTGCTTAGGAGACAGATTTGTGTTTATAGCCAAAGAGTTGTTCCTTTCTAATTCAAACCAGGTTTGCTGATAGCCGGGAGGGGGGTGGGGGGGGGGGGGGGGAAGAAAACCTGTTATAATTAGAGTATCATGAGGAAAAACAATAAACACGTACCGGAGGAGGAGGTGATCATCATCTAGTTTGAAACAGAAGATCAGGGTGTAAGCCAGGCATTTCTGACAAGGATATCAGTGCTAGGTTCATTAACTGCCCTTCCTGCTTTCAGAATATTTCAAACGTGGCAATTTACATTAAAATGGATTTAGTGACACCATCTTCTCATTACTGTCAGTTTACATTTGGGTTCATAAACTATAATTGTAAATAAAATATGCTTTTCATTACCATGTCTATTTAGTAGAATATGGTAGGAAATTAGAGGCATAATCATGATCTAAATTATTAATTCAGTGATATTTTTCAGGTGCCATATGTAGATACTCCATTGTGCATAATGAATTTGCACTCAGTGGTTGAATTAGGTCTCTATCTCTGTGTTCTGCCTCACTCTTCCCCGTTTTCATCTTATTTTGGTTTTGCCTCTCCACTTCTTCACTTCAGTACACGGTAAAAGAGGGTTTCTTAAGTAGTTACCCTGTGATCATATGACATTATTTTCATCTTGTTTCTCCAAGCCTCAAGGGGCCCCTAATAAAAGCGCCCTTCCTCCTTCTCCCTGTCCTAAATATTTTGAGAAATCAAGAGTAAGACAGATTGGGAGATCAAAATATCAGCTTTATTACGGACACAATTTAAGTTAGAGGCCATAACTTAGTCTGTGGGCCAAATCACCTAGAATTTGGGAGATTTCTGCTCTGTCCTGATGATACTGGACCGGGTAGGCGTCCCCCAAGTACTGGCCTTAATAATGGCCATCCAAAGATGTCAGATCTCAATCTCTGGCACCTGTCAATGTTGACTGGTGAAGTTTTACAGATGTGATTTAAATTAAGATTCTGGAGATGCGGAGAGTATTCCGGATATCAAAGTGGGCCCAAGTGCCTTTAGAAATGTCCTTACAAGAGAAAGCCAGTGGGAGAAAAGACAGAGAGAAAAGAAGAAGGCAATGTGACCATCTAGTCACAATGTGACTAGAATGATGTGGCAACAAAGCAAGGAATGCCAGAAGCCTAAGGTGCTCGAAGAAGCAAAGACCACCTCCCCTTACCTCTTGAGGGAGTGTGGCCCTGCAGAATCTTTGATCTCGGCCCAATGAAACTGAATTTGGGCTTCTGGCCTCCAGAAGTATGAAAGAATAGATTTCTGTTATAATAAGCCACTACATTTGAGATAATGTGCTACAGCAGTCTCAGGAGACTAATAGGCTCCCCAGCCATCTCTGGCAGAAGGCCGCCAGAGGTGCCGAACTTATAGGCTGTCAAGAGGGAGAAGAGCTGAGAGGGCTATTCATGCCCAGTTTATGCTTAAAAACTCACCCATCAGATGGGCTGCTTTACTTTTTGTGGGGTAGAGTGATCAAAGAACCGGGAGAAGCCAGGGATGTATTTAGGGTAAATCTCTCTCCAGAGAAACACATTCCTTCGCTTTGATTCATGGTCTTCCTTAAATTCTAACAATATCCGGGGCGCCTGGGTGGCTCAGTTGGTTAAGTGTCCTATTTTGGCTTAGGTCATTATCTCGCGGTCCGTGAGTTCGAGCCCCACGTCAGGCTCTGTGCTGACAGCTCAGAGCGTGGAGCCTGTTTCGGACTCTGTGTCTCCCTCTCTCTCTGACCCTCCCCCGTTCATGCTCTGTCTCTCTGTCTCAAAATAAACGTTAAAATAAATAAAAAAAAAATTCTAACAACTTCCATGCTGAAATAACTTCTGGTATTTAAATACTATGGTCATTGTTAAGTTTGAACAAAGTCTATAGTTGAAATTACCTTCTACATTGGAGACCTTTGCGGGTCAAGATTCACACTGCATAAGAACAAATTTATTCGTAAAGTTGAAATTTTACTGGTCTCCCTGCCTCCCAACCAACTTTCATATTGCGTGTGGACAACACAGAAAGGGAGGTTGTCTTTTGTCTTGCTTAAAGAAAGAAGTCAGCTGGTAACATTCTCAAATACCGTGCTCATGCTCATCCTGTAAAATGGTACCATCCCCTTGTAAATGTATGAGTTTACTGTATTTTAAAATATTTTCCCAGGGTGCATGGGTGGTTCAGTCAGTTGAGTGTCCGACTCTTGATTTTGGCTCAGGTCATGATCTCACGGTTGTAGAATCGAGCTCCACGTTGGGCTCCATGCTCAGCATGGAGCCTGCTTAAGATTCTCTCTCTCCTTCTGCCCTCTCCCCAACTCATGCTTTCTCTCTCTAGTTAAAAAAAAATTTTTTTTAATGGGAGTCTGTGTGGCTCAGTCAGTTGGGCATCTGACTTCGGCTCAAGTCATGATCTCGCAGTTCATGAGTTGGAGCCCCGTGTCTCCCTCTCTCTGCCCCTCCCCCACTTGTGCTCTGTCTCTGAGTCTCCCTTTCTCTCTCTCTGTCTCTCAGAAATAAACATTAAAAATTTTTAAGTAAAATAAAAAAATAAAGTATTTTCCCTCCATATTGGATAATTATGTGGAAAAGGACTATACCTATTTGAAATCTTTTATTTTGAAATATTTTACCCTGCCTAAAAATCTGACAAACTAGGGGAAAGTAAAAAATGCAAAAACATACATAACAAAACAAAACAAAAGCATCACCTACCGATCTTGCCTCAAAGAAGCATGAGTCATGCAGCATAACCATTTTTTTTTCACTATTCCTTTCTTCCCTTTCATATGCCTTTCCTAATATGATGTGTTGAATATTAGTTCCCATTATAGGTCTAAATAAACTATTTATTCAACAAATATTTGTTGAGTGCTAGTCACTGTGTGCAAGGCATTATTCAATTAACAAAGAGCTCTACTGTGCTGGGCTTACTTTCTCATGGCTATGGTACCCTTTGGAAATTTTGATTTCACTCAGTTGGAGGAGCATGTTTCCCTAACGTGGGCACACACAGGCTATGAATAACATGCAGTCCAGAACCTTAGGCACGACATCAAAAACATTCAAGCAATGGAGAATCATTTTCTTTCTTGCAAATGCAAACTAAATGTTAGACAAAATATTTGAGTAGGCCATTTCTGCCCACTAACGAAGGGATAAAAAGAGGTGATCGTGTTCCACTGAATCCTTCACATTTATTCCTTAGCTCTTTGAAGCACATGCCCTAGACCTAAAAGAAACTGATACATTCAGAGAATCTAGTATTGTAAGCATTGGACTTTATGAAAATAGGAATATAGTCTCTTTTCCATTTCTCTTAATACTTCACAGAACTATTTGGGAAGCTCTAAGTTTTTCTTTCTTTTGTTTTTGTTTGGTTTGGTTTTCCAACAGTGAGTGCTTATGCTTTGGAACCTGATGCGAATGCTATGCATATTTGTTCTCTTATTATTCTGTCTCCTTCCTACACAAATATATTTTAAATTCCTTTGTGGGGTTTTATTATATTTTATATTATTCTTTTATGTCATTTAAACTGAGCATAGTGCTACTGAGTGGGCATTTAATGAAATTTCTCAGTTGAGAGAGCAGTAAGAGAAAGTGAGAAAGTTTTGAAAGGGGAGAGACAGAAGACGATAAATCAGACATGGCCAGTGGGTGTCAGGAAACATTTGCCTTGTTTAATCACTGTTTTATATTAAAAAAAACATATTTATTATAAAACCCTATCCCTTTTCTGTTTAGTGTAGTATAACTTGCAACTTTAGAATGTGAATATTTTTATAAGAAATAAATTGGGGTGCTCCTGGGTGGCTGAGTAGGTTGAGTGTCCAACTCTTGATTTTGGCTCATGATCTCATAGCTCGTGAGAATGGACCCCGCATTGGACTCTGTGCTAGAGTGTGGAGCCTGCTTGGAATTCTCTCTCCTCCTCTCTCTCTGCCCCTTCCCTGTTCTTTCTCTCTCTCTCTCTCAAAATAAATAAATAAACATTAAAAAAAGAAATCAATTGGGACATTCGTTCCTAGAATTTGAGTGTTACTGAAGAAGTAATTTCCTTTAATCAACAAATCATGTCATGCGATTTTAAAAGTTAAAAAGACACCTAGAAAAAAATATTCTTAATATCCTTAATGTTTTACTCCTCTGGACAATAATTTACACTTTTAAAGACCTTTAATGCCATAATGTCCTTTAAATATTTTGATTCCGTTTCCTTTCCGATATACACTTGACCACCTTTCAAGTGGATACTGTCAGTTTGATCTTTCAAATTTCATTTACTTATTGTTAAATATGTAAACTCTTTTCCAGTGGGTCACTAACCAATTCACAGAAGTGAGGTTGACAGTTGTGTAGCAGGTCTTAGTTGTACTTGCGGATACAGAAAGAGATGTTATCTTTTTTTTTTTTCTTTGAGAGAGAGAGAGAAAGTATGCAAGTGGGGGGAGAAGGGCAGAGGAAGACTCTTAAGCAGGCTCTATGCTCAGCATGGAGACCAATATAGGGCTTGATCTCATGACCCTGAGATCATAACCTGAACTGAAACCAAGAGTCAGAGGCTCAACTAACTGAGCCACCCAAGTGTCCCAAGAGGTTGTCATTTTAATGTGTGAAGACTGGCTAGTGATCACCCTTCTCCTTGCCTTTCCATAATTCAGGTCTTAAAATTTTTCAGTGTGTGGCCTTTCGTCCTACAACTCTACCCAAAAAGTTGTTTAGCTTTTAATACAGAAGCAAAAGGTAAGAGATAGTTAGAAATGAAAGTCTGATGTAACTGAAAAAATCTGACAAAGGATATTTTAAGAAACTACAGAGAAAATTATGAAACATTATTGAAGAAAATTATAAAAGACCTAAATAAATGAAATGCTATACCATGTTCATGGACAGGAAGATTCAATTTTGAAAAAATGTGATTTCTCCACAAATATTTACAATTTCCTTTCCTACTATATATTTTGTTCTGTGGAAGAGAAAAAGAATAGATTTTCTGGAGTTTTATGAGAGCATACAAGCTCTCAAACAGTGGGAAATTTCCGAAGATGATCTTGGAGGAATTTTGCTTATCGGATATTAAGACATTATGAAGAAATAGTAATCAAGACATTGTGGCATTTATTCAGGAAGAGACAAATATAACAGTGGAACGGAGCCCAGAACCAGTCCTATTCATAAGGGGAATTTACTATATAACATCTGTGACACTGCAAATCAGTGTTGAATAGAGTGCCTTTTAAACAAATGGTCCTAGTCAAATACACTGTTTAGTTATTATAAAATATTATGGTGACCTTAGAATCCATTAGAGATGACCCATATGTGTGTGTTTCTCTGCTTTTTACACTCATGTTAACAGAAAAGCTAAATAAATAAATAAATTACAAAATCATGTTAACAAAGAACCAGAATTACATAAAAAAATAATAAAAAAATAAAAAATGGTATTAGAATATTCATCTGAAAATGGGAGTAATAATAATACCCTCATCTCATACAGTTGTTTTGACAATTGTTTTATTTGCAAATTATTTATAAATGAAGGAAAATACTTTTATATTAATTTTATTAACAATATTTTTTTATGCTATGAAGCCTCTGTTCATACTTTGTCATTTTCCCCATTGGACCATTCTCTTTTACTTAATATACTGTAAATCTTTTTGGAAATTAATAAAATTAGCTCTGTCATAAAAGTTGCCTATTTTTCTTTTATATTTGTTATTTAATATAACTGATTTATTATACAGTATTTTAAATTTTCTGTAATGAGACACCTCCTATGGCTTCTAGAATTTGTATCCTGTAAGAAACAAACATTTCCTATTGCATGATTATTAATAAAATTTCCCATTCTTTCTTCCTGCTCCTGTTTCATTTTTTTCTGTCTTTAAATCATTGGTCTATCTGAAATTTATTAGTGTAAGGAGGAATATGCTTTCATTTTCCTATCAAAATTTATTGATGGTTTTCATATATTTCTTTTTCCATGTGGGTTTCCAACTTAGTATTATTCTGCTGAACAAAGTACCACATGCTCCAAAAACATTTGGAATTTTGATGTGCCTCATGTTAAATAAGGGAAAAATTCAAAGCAATGAATAACTTTTTAATGCATACTTGGAGAGAATCAATTGTCTTGGTTACCCAAAATTGTACCCCAATAAATGAGGACAGCTGTACCAGTTGTAAGCAGCATTTAGGTCTTATTTCAGAATATATGACATTCCTACACTGTTAGCTAGTTTTAAAAGGTTTAACAGGGGATGTACAGTACGGACCTTCAGCGGACTTCTCTGACCTAAGGTACTCTCTTTAGTTTGTGGGGAAAAGAGAAAGGATGGAATTAGAAAGGAAGAAATGAGGGTGAAGCCTACATTTTTATATTTTAATAAGTCTTGAGTTCCTTTCTGCCTCTAATTTATATGGCTAAAAAAGTCTCACAACAACTTTGCACAATATTCATCTCACAACTGTCATGCTTGACTATTGATTAATTCAGTTTTGTTATTTTGTGAATCCTGAAACATCCTGTGAAAAACATTTTTTCTTTTCTTCTAGATGTCCAAGAATCATCATTGTTGTCTGTTATTTTTTTGGACCGTCTGCAAAGGATTCTATTTGTATTCTTCCTGGTTCTAGGGACTTGAAGGTATTTTAGTTCTTTTGATGTCTGTAATTTTGTTGCTAGAGGTCAAAATTAAGTTTTCACTTCTTGCTAGCGGTGTAGTTCACAGAGGTCACCCAACTCAGAGGTGAGTGGCAAGGAGAGGCCATACAGGGCTTGGCTCCTTTCCTCTCTGTATGACCATCTAGAAAGTATAAATCACATTTCCCATTTCTACTTTCTCATTTCCTACTCATTCCTCAACCCACTGCAATTTGGGTGTCAATCTAACACTCCTTAAAATTGCTCTCCTTTTCTATTTTGGGATTTTCAGACCATCTGTTCTGATACCAGGCTCTACATTCTACAAGAACAGAGATGTTTGTCTGTCTTATTTCTGCTATACTCCAGGGCCTAGCACACGGAAGGCAATCTAATAGCATTTGCATGTGAATGAATGTATGACCATGCCTTTTTGCAATTCTACTTTAGGCCTCCCTGACACAGCTCTCAGTTTTCTTTCTCCTCATTCTCTTAAATGTTCTTCTTTCACCTGTCCCTTAGATCTCCAGGTTGCCCAGGTTCAATTTTAAGTCTACCTTCCTCCTTCTACATACTCACCTTAGGCAGATGCATCCATGCCCATGGATTTAATTGCTACACATACATGTACCTTAACTTCCAAATCTCTTATCTCTATCCTTGTTTTGCAGACTTTTGACTGGTATTTCACCAGGTGGAGTTGATAACATGCATCACTTGGAACATTTATTTTGAAATGAAGGTTTCTTCCTTCTCTTTACTGAATAAAGATATCTAGGGTTGAGCTTGGGCATCAGCGTTTTCAACCACCTTCATAATTTTTGTTTCTGAATGAGTTTTAGGCACAGAACTGACTAGAAGCAGACTCAAGATGACAGTACTAATAACAGTCATCTGACTGATGCCACAGGTATTCTGAAGAGGAAGTAATTGTTGCAGGGAAAATGTCATGAGAAGTTGGGACTGAACCTGGGCCTCAATATATGAGTAGGAACCCGACATTGTTGCCCAAATCCATCCATTTCCCTCATCTCCAGCATTAAGTCCCTGGTTTGATCCATCATCATCTCCCAGATAAACTATGGAAATAATGATAATCAAAATGACATTCACCATCATTAAAGAACAAAGAGGAAGAAGAGAAGGAAGCTGACAAACCATAATGATGTCTAACATTCATTGAATACTTGTAATTTGTAAGACTCCTCTACATGTTTCATAACTAACCTTAGGAAGATGACTAATAATATCCCTCTTCTCCCTGTTACTGCCTATAAACAAACTTCCATGGAGTAGCTAATTTTGAAAAGGTAATCCTCTCATGGCTCACCAATGCACTTACAATAAAATCCAAGCTGTCTGCCATGACTCACATTTCTCTCTGACCTCTCTCTTCATTATCCATCTGGCTTATACCACTACCCCTTCTTGGTTCAGATGTCCCATGTTGGTGGCTGCCTTGAGTCTCAGCCTTTGATCTTCCCTTTGTTTGCGTTCTTTTCCTCCTTGTCCTCTGTTTTCTTTCTTCCCATTAAGGTCCAACTTAAATTGACCCCTACTCAGCATAACCTTCCATTGCTTCCTGATCTAAAATAGCCCCCCGCCCCTGCCAGCCTCCCTCTATCATCTCACCTATTGTTTTTCTTTATAGCATTTAATATTCTCTGAAATGATCTTCTTTAGCCATTTATTTACTTATTTATAGGTCTTTCCTGCTCCATTGAGATGGTATCTGCTTTTCCATTTCTGTCTCCCTTACCTGTCTCACAGAGTGTTTATCCACAATAGACACTCATTGGATGTTTGTTGAATTGGTAAATGAATAGTGAGTAAATGTTTGGACAGGCTAGGAAAGTGTATGATTGTCTGGGGTATCCATATATATGAAGGCTAAGAACTGTTATTTGGGGGCACAAAGAACAGATATATAGGATAGAATTGTCCTTTTATTCAATGGTTTACAATGGTTAGGAAGCGAACATGATATAAAAAATAAATAGATTGTTTCCTCCTTCTTCAAAAGTAAGCAACATTTATGGCACAAAAACAGACACTCAGACCAGTGGAACAGAACAGAGAACCCAGAAATGGACCCACAAACGTATGGCCATCTAATCTTTGACAAATCAGGAAAGAATATCCAATGGAATAAAGACAGTCTCTTCAGCAAGTGGTGCTGGGAAAACTGGACAGCGACATGCAGAAGAATGAACCTGAACCACTTTCTTACACCATACACAAAAATAAACTCAAAATGGATGAAAGACCTAAATGTAAGACAGGAAGCCATTGAAATCCTCAAGGAGAAAGCAGGCAAAAATCTCTTTGATCTTGGCGGCAGCAACTTCTTACTCAACATGTCTCTGGAGGCAAGCAAAACAAAAGCAAAGATGAACTATTGGGACCTCATCAAAATAAAAAGCTTCTGCACAGTGAAGGAACCAATCAGCAAAACTAAAAGGCAACCAACAGAATGGGAGAAGATATTTGCAAATGACATATCAGATAAATCTATAAACTTATCAAACTCAACACCCAAAAAACAAATAACCCAGTGAAGAAATGGGCAAAAGACATGAATAGACACTTCTCCAAAGAAGATATCCAGATGGCCAACTGACACATGAAAAAATGCTCCACATCAGTCATCATCAGGGTAATACAAATCAAAACCACAATGAAATACCACCTGACACCTGTCAGAATGGCTACCATTAACAACTCAGGCAACAACAGATGTTGGCGAGGAGGCAGAGAAAGAGGATCTCTTTTGCATTGTTGGTGGGAATGCAAACTGGTGCAGCCACTCTGGAAAACAGTATGGAGTTTCCTCAAAAAATTAAAAATAGAAGTACCCTGCAACCCAGCAACTGTACTACTAGGTATTTATCCAAGGGACACAGGTATGCTGTTTCGAAGGGACACAGGCACCCCAATGTTTATAGCAGCACTATCTACAATAGCCAAAGTATGGAAAGAGCCCAAATGTCCATCGATGGATGAATGGATAAAGAAGATGTGCTATATACATACAGTGGAGTATTACTTGGCAATCAAAAAGAATGAAATCTTGTCACTTGCAACTACATGGATGGAACTAGAGGGTATTATGCTAAGTGAAATTAGTCATTCAGAAAAAGACAAATATCATATGACTTCACTCATATGAGGACTTTAAGACACAGAACAGACGAACATAATGGAAGGGATGCAAAAATAATGTAAAAACAGGGAGGGGGACAAAACATAAGAGAGTCTTAAATACGGAGAACAAACAGGGGGTTACTGGAGGGGTTGTGGGAGGGGGGATGGGCTAAATGGGTAAGGGGCATTAAGGAATCTACTCCTGAAATCATTGTTGCACTATATGCTAACTAATTTGGATGTAAATTAAAAAAATAAAAGTAAAAAAATTTTTTTAAAAAGTAAGCGACATTTAAGAAGGGGGGCTCTTAGATCTCAAATCTACCCATCCAAGCCACAGTCATCATATTCAAGAAATTAGGGGCATTCCAAAATTAATAGTGGGAGATCAATGGGTATCAACTTTGTGCCATAGACACACAAATTAGCAACTATTAATTATGAGTTAACATGCCGTGCACATAACGTGTTGATATTTAACTGTATACTATTACTATATGTAAATCGTGTTTTTGGTTCAATTTTTTAGTGGAAAAATTATTTACACGTTGAATTCTCAGAGGCAAACAAAACAAAACGACAACGAATCAGAAGAAAAACTCTTTGTCGGTGGTTTAAGGACACTGTGACACCAAGAGTGAAGGAAGGGTACTTCTCAATGGCCAACTTCTTCCAGAAGGCTGTAAAGTCACAGGGAAAAGATAAGCATCGCTAAGTGATCAA